>NC_056737.1:667678526-667823526 GCF_019279795.1 Protopterus annectens
CAGAAGAACCAACAAGTCAAAAGGCAACTCCATAAGCAACTGCCTTAATATAAAGTACTACTGAATCACATTGGTTAATTACATTATGAAGTCACTATACAGACAATTAAAGGTATATACTTATAAATTAAAATCATTTGTGAAATAAAAATAAAATTAAAATAAGACTTCACGAATTAAATACTAAAATCTAACCGTACAACTCACAATTAAATATAATATTTCACGAACTGTGTTAGTCAATAAATCATTTCATGGATGCATAAAAATACAATCAACTAGAAACTTAAAAATTTTTTTTTTTTTTTTTATATATAACTATCACATCTATCTCAATATAAACAATGTACTAAGTAGCAGCTAGAACATACATAAAGTGTATATGTATACATATAAGCTAACAATAAAAATAAAAAAATATATATCTATCCACGTAAATCTAACAGACCCTGTTACCTGGCTAAATTTTTCAGTCTAAGAATACACATTATCGAACTCATTTCATTAATGTTTATATTGAGTTAGATGTGATAGTTATATAAAAAAAAAAAAATTTTAAGTTTCTAGTTGATTGTATTTTTATGCATCCATGAAATGATTTATTGACTGACACAGTTCATGAAATATTATATTTAATTGTGAGTTGTACGGTTAGATTTTAGTATTTAATTCGTGAAGTCTTATTTTAATTTTATTTTCATTTCACAAATGATTTTAATTTATAAGTATATACCTTTAATTGTCTGTATAGTGACTTCATAATGTAATTAACCAATGTGATTCAGTAGTACTTTATATTAAGGCAGTTGCTTATGGAGTTGCCTTTTGACTTGTTGGTTCTTCTGAAGAAGTTGAGTGAATTTTCACTTGATGAAAAGTGGACATTTTAAATAGTACACTTAATTAAAACTAAAATTTCTTTTGCTTTGAATTATAGTCTGGTGTCTGCATTGAGTTTTACGGAGTCCCGTGATTCATTTTTTGTTTTTAAAGTTTCTTACACTCAGCTTCTAAATTGCTTAACCTGTGTAGGCATTGCTTACCCCCACGCAAACAGGCTTAAACCCACTCACTGCTGCTTAAAAGTGCTTACTCCCACTTACCCCCACGCTAGTTTCTTTAAAAGAAAAGGGGTTGATAGGAAAGTGGTGAAAAAGGGGCACAAAGAGGGAAAGACAGTAGGGAAAATAGCCAGGGATGTGCAGGAATGGTGTAGGGAAGGTCCATAGCTGCCCATTTCTTCTACAGCAACAGCTGTGCATATGCACTGAATTTGGAGGTAGATTTGGACACTCAAACCCTTGGGAGGGGGTGAGGACAACAATAATTCATTGTGATGCCAATTAGACCGGATTACATGTATCCAGTGGACATGTGTGCGAAATGGACAGCTATGTATGGGGCAAAATTTTTTTGTGGGAACAGATTGCCCTTTTTTTTTTCAGGTGAGAGTGGAATGTTGGGGAGAGGTATTAGGTATATTTGGGGAGGTAAGTTGGGTAGGTTAACAGACAAGACAAATAAGACGCATACAGGGGCGGTATATGACACGTGGGGGGTAAACACCTTGGATGGGGAGGGGTGTTTGGAAGTCACAAGCCCATGAGCCCCCTATGGGCAGTCACCACTTTACCTTCATGGCGCCAAGGGTGGCTGTGCTGGGGGCTGGGTAGGAGGTGCAGGCTCACCCTCTAATTGCATCACATGGCCCTCAAGCTGGTGTAGCCAGTCTCAAAACTCCCTGTCGAGCTCCCTACCCACCATGGCTGGACCTGACAGTGGTTGACAGGTACCTCTCCACCCCGGCTCCACAGCTGTTCCACCCGAAGGTGGTGTAGGGCCAACAGAGGAGGAGGTCCCAGGCTGGGCCCCAGATGTGCTGGGGCCCGGTGCCATGGCCAGCTAAGGTAGTACAGGTGGGTCTGCTAGGACCGACCTTCCCATACAAGCTATGGTGTTGCAGTTTTAAGAATGATATGGGTTAGTAATAGTCAACAGCATTCAGGTTTAGTTATAACAGCATGCATAGGTATTCTCATTAACCCAAGACACTAGATTTACAACAGTTGCAGAGCAAGCAGAATGCATGCATATATGGGACAACAGTGGCCATTACAACAGCATGCAGGTTTCATTGATGGCAACAGGCCGCCAGTATGGGGGTATTTTAACATGACACATGCATAGAACCAAATGTGAATATTTGTAAACCAATAGGACATATGTCCCAACAAAAGTATGGAGTGTACACATACCCATTGAGGTGTGTAGCTGGGTTATTGTTACACGTATGGTGGGGGTGAGAGAGAGAGGTAAGTTAACAAATAATATATCCCTGTAGTTTTCACAACTTTCTTAGTCACTCCAGTGATCTGTCCCTTACATGTTTTATTACACTACCCAATGGCCTTACTTCGTACAATGGTATGTTTGTAGATTAGTATATACGTGTCCTGTGTCTTACGTATAATCTACACCTCTTACCTGTTATAGCTGTTGAGAAAGTCATTGTTAACACTACCTGACAAATTCTACACATACTCCCAGATGCCATGCTTGTAGACAAGTATATGAGTGAACTGTGTTGTAACTACAGTATACACCTCTTACTTGTTATAGCTGTTGGGAAAATCATTGTTAACACTACCTGACAAATTCTACACATACTCCCAGATGCCATGCTTGTAGACAAGTATATGAGTAAACTGTGTTGTACCTACAGTCTACACCTCTTACCTGTTATAGCTATGGGGTAAATCTTTGTTAACACTACCTGACAAATTCCAAACATACTCCCAGATGCCATGTTGATGTTATACATATACCTAACAGTCCGTTATTGCACACACTCTGGTCAGGGCTTGACAGGATGCAGGTGTTAATGTGACATATTTTGGAATAGCTGTCATATACATTGGGTGAGATGCTACAATGACAGGTTTTTTCCATATACATTCTCTTTTTATGTTCAGATCTGACTATCCATTATATGTCAGTATAAGCTGCCTACATTTCTTGGATCATCACACTTATTTGTCAGGGAACAGGTTACTGGGCAGCAGATTTGGGCCCGTTATGTGGACATGCTGGACAGATCAGAACAGTTGAGGGATATGACTATGCATACAGCTTACTACCTGAACATTCTGCCACATTCTGTAGAGTTGATGGTTATGATTATGCTTACAGCATACTATCTGAACACTCTAGCAAAGTCTGTACAGTTTTTGGGTCTAATTATGCATACAGCTTTCTGTCTGAACATTCTCGCAAACTTACAGTTGTGGGGTATGATTATGCATACAACTTACTACCACTCCTGGGATTCAAACCCCTGATGTGTGTGGTAAAAATATTACAGTTGACATCACAGTACACTATGCTATCAGGGAATTGGTGTAAGGCATTCCAATGGTTTCTGTCTAAGTCTCCCTCAGTTGTTCTATATGACTGACTTCTTGGGACTTCCAACATTGTTATACTGAACTTCCTACACATTTTTAACTGTGTTCAACAGTGTGGATAAGACTGCTTAATACAACAGTACTATTTATAGAATGCAACACTACAACAACATATGAAAGCAGAATGTACACAAACACTCCAGGGGTTATACTTTTAATCACTAGATATTACACCTTTTTTCCAGACAACCTATATGACAGTCTTCCTGCCATATTGCCTGGTTTATTCAGTACATCCCATACACAATACATTTTTATATTAGTACAACACTTTCTAGTACTGTTATATTTATGTGTTATGACAGTACATGCAAGAATATTACTAACCTGCCTCACGACACAGCCTTTGCAGCCTATCAGCATGGGCTTGCTGGCTCACAGCCTGCTCATCTGCAGCTGTCAGAGAAATACAGTGATATTCAGCCATTATCTATCCATAGTATACACAAGCTAGGCAATTATTATCTACGTAGTAGAATGAGTACTTACTCAGTGCTGGGGCTTCAGCCATCTGCCTGGATTCTTGGATCCACTGGTCCAAGAGATCATCCCTCCACCACTTCAGGTCAGCATGGCGATGCCTGACCTGCTCACCAGTCCAGGGGATACCAGTGGCACTGGTGAGGTCACAGGAGAGACTGTCCCAGGCCTCTGCTTTATACTGAGAGCCCTGGTACTGGCCCTGCAGTAGTCTCTCCTCATGGTGTTTTACCAGGAGCCATACCATGAATCTGGCCTCCTGGGTGCCCCAGCACTGTGCTCTAAATAGAGTGCCTTCCCCAACTCCAGACATTCTGCCTACAGTAAGGAGCTGCAACCAGTTATGGGAATTATTGGCACCTGTGTGGTTTAAATATGCTCATTTTCCCACACTTTCCCGTGACTGGATGGTTTTGAAAAGGCTAAGCTATGGGCACACCTGCTTACCTAATGTTGGCATTGTTTAAAGGGGCATACCACCGGGCAGATTGAGTTAGCTGGCCTACACATTGCTTACACCACGTAAGCTGACCTGTGCAATGCTCAGCATTGCTTAATATCTAATTAGCATTATATTTTCTTTTTGACATTGATTTATTTGTTACATGTTATAGCTGTGTCTGGTATCTGTGATTCATGTGTACGTACACTGTATGGGGTCCTGGGGAATTCAACACTTTATTACAATAACGCCTCACATCTGACCTTACTGCAGTACTCCAGTTCACATATTTATGTTATGTAGCAGGTTATACAACATCACACTGTACATAGATTCATTTCACATGTTCAGTTTGATTTTCCTATGGTGAGGGTTTGTTTGTTGAAACCTCAATCTTATGTACTGCTGTGATGGCTTAGTGGTTAACTACTGTGACTGTAGTGTACAGGATCCTGGGTTCGAGCCTTGCAGAGGCTGTTTATTTTATTGCTGGGCAGAACATGGGCCGTTGGATACAGAGTGATTAAAGCACTTTAAAGCAGTTGTAAGCGGGTGTGCGCATGTTTGCATGGAGCTAAGCACTGCTAACTTCTGGTTACAGTTTCTTATACTCAGTAAGCTTCCAGATTGCTTAATCTATACAGGCAGTGCTTACTCCTGCGCAAACGCACTCAAACACGCTTAATAGTGCTTATGTATATATGCTTACTACTGCTTAGTTGTGCTTAGACCTGCTTACTAGTGCCTTATTCATTATGACACTGAAACTTCACTTGCATTTCCTGAAGTACTCTAGTTCATAAATATATGTTATTTAGTGGGTTTTGCAACAAAAATATTGGATATGGTTTGACTACTGAGGTTATTTGCCCAATATAGGTTCAAAGGTAAGTACTAGGCTACCTGCCCCTGTGAGTCATTTTAAGCCTAGACAATTTCCCTTCCAAATGTGAGAATCAAACCTTGTATTTTGTGTTTGTGAGCTAAACACCTTAACCATTATGCTAACCCTCCTTACACTGCATGTTGGACACAAAAAGGAAATTTAAATATGTGTAACTACAATACACACTGAAATATGTAGTCTGCTCTTGCAGTTAAGTAAATGACAGACTGCAATACACATATGCGGTGGGTAGTCTTTCCTTACAGTCACATAAATGACATGCTGCATTGCACACACTGCTGCATGATTCATAGGTTCAGAGGTTATTAATAGTCATTGATTGAGTGGATCATTTGTAGCCTAGCCACAGTAGTTTCCACTACTTGCTACCCTTTGTACAACTAAACCTGGGATGAATTTATGGCTTCCCATATACATAAATCTAAGTTGTGTTTGAAGAAGGTTAGGAAGCTACTTTGTTTAATATGAAACAGAAGTCTGTTCTAGAGGAGAATTCTTTGGGGGAGCTATTTCATCAACAGATTCTGCTTTTTCTGCCATGTAGGTTTAGGTTGCTTACATGGATGTTCATGATGTTACAGGTATTGTGGATATGAAGATCATACAGGATTGTGTCATATAACACCCTGTAGGCTAAACATAGGTCACAGGAGTCTGTAGGAGACAGAAAAGAGAAACAGAGCTTTAAGGTAGAGTTTGTGGCACTAGGAATTCATGTTTTTTTTTCTTAATGATAATTTTTTTTCCATCTGGGTCATGTGTTTAGATAGGTACATACTGAATACAGCATTATATTCTGTTAAGTGCATAATAAGTGCCTTTATGACTTTCTCATATGTGATTTGAGAGAAGGCAATAATAAAGGTATCGTACATTATGGCAGCAGAGTAGGAAGAGGGTGAGGAAGAGGGTGAGGGAGAAGTCTGAACTAAATTTATCTTAAAGTACATGGACTATGTCTTCTCCGTTTCAGTGGATGATACCTTTATGTACCAGTTCTATGCAGTGCTGATTATTGCATTTAATGTTCCTGACACAGGTGAAGAAGGACTTATGGTTGCCTTAGCAAATGGTGGCAACATTTAGTTTAAACTTGGCCTTGGAAAATTTGATGCTGTCCTAAGTTCCTTGTTTAATTTCTTAACTTCAATTTTGGAGTGAGTGGTCTTCAGCTTGTTTCTACAAGTAAAGATTTTTTTATTCTTTTTTGATAGATAAAAAATATAGCTAAAAGCAGTAACTTTACTGCAAGTTTTTTTTCTTTTGTTACATAAGTGAAAGTTATGTATTCACCATATCGATATATCAGTGTTGTCTCTTTCTGTCCTTTCCTCAGTCCGTGGATCTTGGATCCAATCTAAGATCCAGCTACAGCCACTTACAAGCTTTGGCTACACTGCTCAGACTTCCCCAACCTCCCCATAATTCTTATGAGAAGAGCAAGCTACCTCAGATTGAGTTTGCCTGCCCAAAACATGTATTTAAAATTTTAGAATATATGTGTGGGCAGCTTAAGAGTGCAACTGACTTAAATACTGATAACATGCATAAGGAGAGAGGCAGAGAAAGACAGGACCATCAGGAGCCAGGTCAAGGTCAGCTAGGTCCATCTCAGAATGAGTATATTGTAAAACTACATTTCCACAAAATAAGGAGGGAGATGGGAGAAGGATAGTTGAGGAAAGGAAGAAACAGACAACACAGATCTGTTGTTATGGTGAGTACAAAACTTTCATATCTGATGTCTTTTCTATCCATTCCTCAACTGATGGGACAGAGTTCCCAGCTACTTTTATACTTTGGAGGCTTCCTGGAAGGATATTTCTGTGCAAAGCTGAACCAAAGGAGGCCCTAGATCTGGAATGCATAAAATTTGTAATGTGAAATGAAGGTATGAACCTTGGACCAAGTATCTGCTGCACATATGTCATCAATGGGAACACAGGAGAAAAAGGCTGTAGAAGAAGCCACATATCTAGTAGAATGATCTTTTGGGATCAAAGGAAGACTTTTCTTGATAAACAAAGGAAATGCATGGAGTCAACCAGTGTGATAGAGTAATTTTGCAGACTGATTTTCCTAATTTAGTTGTGCAGAAAGACTCAAATAACTGATCAGATTTCCTAAAGGTTTTGTTCAATGTAGATAAAAATGTAAATGTATATTCACCCCTTGTTTAACAAATCTGGGAAGAAAACTGGAAGTGTTATGGACTGATTAATGGATGATTCAGAAGCCACACTGGGGAGAAAAGAGGGGTTGGTTCTCATGGATACTCTGTCCTTATGAAAAATTAGGTGTGGAGATTATGAGGATAAGGAGTGTAGCTCAGAAATTCTCCTGGCAGAAGCGATAGCCACAAGAAACAAGCTCTTCCAGGATAAAAACTTCAGCTCAACTTTTGCAGCAGGATCAATGGGAGGGCCAGTCAGGGCCTGCAAGACAATAGTAATATTTCATGGAGGGACTGGATTTCTAAGAGGAGGATGAAGTAGAAATGTACCTTGAAGGAAGGCTTTGAACAATCTAATAGAAACTATGAGAGACTGATTTTCCCCAAGTGGAAGAAAGAAATTGCAGTTCACTGTACCTTGATAGTGGAATAGCTGGCTCCACCTTGGAAGAAATGTGCAAGGAAGTCCAAGACTGCTGGGAGAGGTGCTGAAAATGGATCAATATTTTTCTCAATAGCCTAAACAGAAAACCTTTTCCATTTGATTTTATAAACCTTGCTACAGGAAGGTTTCTGAGAGGGGGACAAGATGTGGACAACTGGAGATGAAAATCTGGACTGTTGAACGATCATTGGAATTGGAAAAAACATGTGGTTAATTTGAGGAACTGAATGTTCAGGTGAGCCAACATCGACAGGTGAGAAAGTAGATCTGTATCTGAGCCCAGTTTCCAAGGAGGATGATTTAAATGAGGCCAGAGGAAGGAAAACTACACTTATTGAGGCAAATAGGGGGCTATGAGAATAACCAGGACATTCATTGCTGATATTTTCTGTAGGAACTCTGGATTCAGGGCCATCGGGGAAAAGGAGTAAAGAAGTCCCAGGGGCCAAGGGTGTGTTAGAGTGTCCCTAGGTGACTTCTCCCTCATGGGGAATTAGTACAAAACATTTTGTTGCATTTGGTGTTGTGAGGAGAGGCAAAGTAATCACAACAAGGTTGGCCGCAGTAGCTGAAAATCCGCTCTTTCACTAATAGGTTGAGTAACCACTCATGAGGGAGCAGGACAGATCTGCTCAGCATGTCCACCAGTATGTTGGATTTCCCCAGCATATGCTTTGCAATTAGAAAGCAGTAAGAAGATATTGCTTACTGCCACACTCTCATGGTCTCTTTACACAAAGGATAAGATCTGATTCCTACCTGTCTGTGATCTACCAAACAACTGCTATGTTGTCTGTCTGGAAGGAAATCACACCTAAGGGAAGAGAGTCCTGAAAGGCCTGCAATGTTAGGAGGACTCTTCTCCAATATACTGATGTGAAGACTGGCTTCTGTCTGGGACCACATTCCATTCCTTGGACTGTTCTTCCCAAGTAATACCCCCACCCAACCCAAATGGTAAGCATCCTTGGTCGCTGTGTCTTGGGGGAAAGGAAGAATGAATAGCCATCCCTGTAGAACATGCAGAGATTCTAGCCACCACTGTGTTGATCATTCATCTCTAACACATATAACAAGAAGGCTTGGGGTTTCATTCAGATGCTCTAATACATAGAAACACATCAGGATGGATAGCAGCATTAAATATGAACAAACTAGTTAACAAACAGACTTACAGCTTACATGCATACATGCTTACATCTCAACAGCTAACTACAAAATGGCAGTCTAGTTTGCATGTGCTCAGTATTTATACACTTGTGCAAGCCCTTGAATAGCTTCTTAAAGGTATATACACACACATATTCATCTACATCCTCCCTTTTAAAAAGATTGCCCTTTATACAAAGCAATATCAGAGTTAGGCATGTATTGCTGTATACACTAGAAACAAAACACAATGTCCATGCCCAAGTTGCTTCATATCTGTTGCAGGGTTTAGAGATTCAACCATATCTCATAACAGTTGGGACTGAATTTAGCAACAGGGACAGTCTGAAGTGCACAGCTCATGTCAGGAACTTCTGGATTCATCACAGGAATGAGAATGTCATTTGGAACTTCCTCTAGAACTGGATCACCGGATAACTCACTCTGAGATAAAGAGTCTTTCTCACAGGCCATGTGCTCTGGTATAGGCTCAGACACCGGTCTCAAATGCTTCCAATTCTATCTAAAAACTGCTCCTTCTGAATCCACAATGTAAGATCCCAGCTGTGCACCAATATACCAATCCGAGCATAACCTTTGGACATTTGCATCTTTACCACTTCTCCTTCTCGTAATGGATTGAACAGTTTGCTGGTCTTATTGTGGTAGGACTTCTGGAATAGGTGCTTCTTCAACAGATTGGCTTTCACTAATCTGTTGTTCTTAACACATGTAAACAAAAATTGACTACTGATTGGTAATTTGGCTCTGGTTTGTCTCAACAGAAGTCTCTGAGCAGGTGAACCAAGATGTTTATTATGAGGAATATTTCTGAGATTCAAGAGATTCAGGAAAACATTACTATTATCTCATTTTGAGTTCTCAAGTAACTGCTTTGCACTTTGAATTACTTGTTCTTCCAAACCATTTGACTACAGGTACTCTGGAATACTTGTGACATGTTTATAGTCCCATTCTTTTGCAAATCGTTTGAACTGTTGGCTTATAAACTGTGTGCCATTGTCAGAGATAACATTGTGCAGACTACCATGAACAGCAAAATGACGCTTCATCTTAGTAATGACAGTACTTGATGCTAGGTTAGGAAGTAGGTCAATCTCAAACCAATTAGAGTCAGAGTCTACTAACACCAAATAATGTTGACCATTCCACTCGAAAATGTCTGTGGCTGCTGTCAACCAAGATAGTTCCAGAATCTGGTTAAGCTGAAGTGGTTCCTTCTGTTGATGTGGCTTAGTACTATTACACACTGAACAAAGTGAAAGTGCTCTCCCAATGCCTTGTGACATAGAAGGCCAAAATAGTAGTTCTCTCTCCTCCCTTCTTTTGGTAGATTTGATTCCTGGGTGACCACTATGCAAGATAGCAACGTACTGTGGTTGCAAAGACTTTGGAACAATTACTTTCAGACCTTTCGTTACGATACCATTGTCAGACAAAATCTCACCTCTGTATGGAAAATAAGGTTGCACTTCTTGAGGTAAACTAGATTGCTTTGGCGGCCATCCTTGATTGCTAAAGTGGTTGAGCCTCTGTAAAACTGGATCTGTGGATGTGTGATCTCTCAGCTCATCAAGAGGTGTGGAAGAAAAAATTCTCACTTCCATGATGCCAAAATCAAAGTTCTCATTCTCATGCTGTTCTGTGGTATTTCTGGGTGATCTGGATAATGTATCAGCAAGATAAAGAAGTTTTCCTTTCTTGTAGACAAGATTGAAATTGTACTTTTGTAATCTCCGCATCATACACTGCAGTCTGGCTGGAGCTGAAAGCATTGGCTTTCTCAAAATTGTGACTAATAGTTGGTGGTCTGTTTCGATCTGGATAGGTCTACCATAAACATAATCATGGAACTTTGAACATGCAAACACAATTACCAAAAGCTCTTCTCAATCTGAGCATACTACATTTCAGTTTAGGTAAGAGATCTCGATGCATAGGCAACAGGTTGATCCTCTTGTAGAATGACAGCACCAAGACCAAATTTCAAAGCATCAAAGAAAAGTGTGACAGGTTTGTGAACATCATAGTATCTGAGAGTCAGTGGACTAGCAATTCTCTGTTTCAGGACATCAAATGCTCTTTAGTGTTGCTCTAACCAAGACCAGCATACATCTTTACAAATCAGCTCTCTGAGTGGTGCTGAAAGTTGGCTCAAGTCTGGAATGAACTTGCCTAGGTAGTTAACCATGCCAAGAAAACATTGCAGGGCTTGAACATTGTCTGGAACTGGCATCTCAAGAATGGCTGTTTGTTTTGAAAGGTCTAGTTGTAAGCCTGTGCTTGTAAATAAATGACCAACATAAGTAACTTCCTGTAGTCTGAATTTGCATTAGTGTGAGTTCAGCTTAAGATTCACTTGGCGTGTCCTTTCTAGAACTTTTCTGAGGTTTCTGTCATGTTCAGCTTCATCACGACCTCCTACTAGTATGTAGTCTACTGTGACTGCACAAGGATACCCAGAAAACATTTGCTTCATAGCACACTGAAAGACTTCACTTGCAGAATTTATCCCAAGTAGCATTCTCAAAAATTTGTACCTGCCAAATGCAGTACTGAAAGTAGTGAGCAATGAGGATTTTGTTGTCAAGCTGAATTTGCCAAAATGAACTCTTTGCATCTAAGACAGAAAAAAATAGTAGCATTTGGCATCAAGGCTATAACTTCTTCAACTGTACGTATTGGATGATGATGTCTTTTTAGTGTTTTGTTCAGATCTTATGGTCATTACATATTCTGATGTCATCTGAGCTTTTCTTATGAGCTACCACCATGGAAGATACCCATTCAGTTTGAGTTTCATCTGGACAAATCACACCTTGTTGAACCATTTTATCTAGCTCAGCTTTGACTCTGTCCTGCATGGCTATTGGAACACTGTGTGCTGGCCTAATAACTGGACTGACTACTGGGTCTAACTTTATGGAGTACACAACTGGAAGCTTGCCTAGTTTGTCTCCTTAAAGATCAACATAGGTAGAAACAAATGTGCTGGGTAAATTTAGAGTAGTGGTATTTTAAGCTAACATGGTGAACTTCCTTATTAAATGAAAGCAGTCCCATTTTCAAACTGTCTCTGAGCCCTAATAATGACTGGATGTGCCTCTTGACCACATAAAATAATAAGTCATAACTTCTTCCACTCTACTGGAAGTAACATGAAAGCACTACTAAGCCTTTGGTTTGAATTTCTTCACCTCCATAAGCAACAAGCTTTGCACACCTTGCCAAATCAAGCCTTTCACCATTACACATTCTAGAAAATGTTTCTACTGACATAACATTGCACTTGGAATCTGTGTCAACTTTGAGCTCTATGGTCTTGCCATTTATCCGAGCAGTACAAAATACTTTATTCTTTGCCCTTAAATCTACTGCACTGACCGTTTCATGAAGCACTGACACACCATCAACAAATAGTAGAACTGCCACTGTCTAACTGATCCAACCTGTTTCTTAAAATGTTCCCTTTTAGTAAAAGAATGTGGCCCTTTTGATTTGCAAAATCTTTTGAAATAATTCCATTTATTACATCTGTGGCATTGCTGACCAAAAGCTAAACATTTCTCCCTTTTAGATTCATGACTTCCCCCACAATTACAACAGCTGGCAATGAAACTAGGTTGGGGCCCATGCTTTGAGTTTGCTGGCTCACTCCTGTGCATCACTGAGACTCTGGAATTTGCTAGAAAGTTCTGGGGTTCATCAGTGAGTGCTGCAGGGGTTACCACTGCTGCCATGTGCTTGGGCCAGTTTCTTTTAACCACGTTACATAATATCAACATGAGCTTTATCACTGTGTCTTCTAAAGCTATTTTTATTTGTAAGCATATGTGTGTGCTTTTCTGTGAGCTTATATATCTGACAAATCTCAATGGCCTTATTCAAAGATAAATCACTGTCATGAAGCAAAATCTTTTTCACAGCATCATCTTTTATACCACACACAAGTCTGTCTTTTATCAGCTCATCCCTTAAATCACCAGATCTGCACATTTTAGCTTTATTTCTCAGGTCAGTTAGATATGCTGCAAAAGTTACAACAACCTTTTGATCCCTTGTATAAAATAAGTGCCTTTCCATCATAACATTTGTTTGGGGGGTTACACATTTCTCTAAATTTACATTTTAAGCACTCTGGGTCCTTCTTTGACTTAGCTGATACAACAATATGAGAGTTTTTTCCCCTCTTCTGTATAGATAGCAGTTGCATACACAAATGAACGCTCCCTTTCTATGGCTTCTGACCCAGCTAAATTAAGTAGAATAAATGCCTTTGTGTGGTGATCTTTATTAGAAAATGCAGCCTGTATGAAAATGTTGTACTTTTGCTTAGTCTCCAGTTCTCAGCAATATTACCGTCAAACACTGAGTGCACTGAGTTTTCGAAATCCATCTGCCATGCCCACAAAGTATACATAAACATATACACAAATGTACTGAAAAATGGACCTTGTAATTATGTATGAACAAACAGTTCTGTGAGCTTGTAACAACATTCAACTGCACAATAAACTCTTTGAAATACTTTATTTTGTGAAATATGCTCTGTAATGGCTGTACTTTGCAAAATAGCTTTTCTATAACACTGTACAAACATGTGAACACTTTATATACTTCTGATAACTCGAATATCTTTGCTTAATACAAAAAATACAGATTCACAAAGCATGCATTGAAAATGTGGTCATTTCCCTTTATTTGTTTTATGCAATTTGGACTTTATTTCAAACATGTTACATAGTACTTCCAATATTTTTATCAATATCATACATATTGGTTCATTTCTTATTTGCAATGGTGATGGACAGGTTGACAGACGAGATCAGACAGGAGTCCCCGTGGACTATGATGTTTGCAGATGACATTGTGATCTGTAGTGAGAGTAGGGAACAGATGGAGACAACCCTGGAGAGGTGGAGATATGCTCTAGAGAGAAGAGGAATGAAGGTCAGCAGGACTAAGACAGAATATATGTGTGTGAATGAGAGGAAGGATAGAGGAATGGTGAGGATGCAAGGAGTAGAGGTGGTGAAGGTGAATGAGTTTAAGTACTTGAGATCAACAGTTCAGAGTAATGGTGAGTGTGGAAGAGAGGTGAAGAAGAGAATGCAGGCAGGATGGAGTGGGTGGAGAAGAGTGACAGGAGTAATTGTGACAGACATGTACCAGTAAGAGTGAAAGGGAAGGTCTACAAGAGGGTAGTGAGACCAGCTATGTTATAAGGGTTGGAGACAGTGGCATTGACAAAAAGGCAGGAGTCAGAGCTTGACATGGCAGAGTTGAAGATGTTAAGATTTGCACTGGGTGTGATGAGGATGGACAGGATTAGGAATAAGTATATTAGAGGGTCAGCCCATGTTGGAAGGTTTGGAGACAAAGCCAGAGAGGCAAGATTACGTTGGTTTGGACATGTGCTGAGGAGGGATGCAGAGTATATTGGGAAAAAGATGCTAAGGATGAAGCTGCCAGGTAACAGGAAAAGAGGAAGGCCTAAGATAAGGTTTAGGATGTGGTGAGAGAGGATATGCAGGTGGTTGGTGTGACAGAGCAAGATGCAGAGGACAGGAGGAAATGGAAACAGTTGATCTGCTGTGGCGACCCCTAACGGGAGCAGCTGAAAGAAGAAGATACATATTGGTTTATGTGAATATTATTTAGAACGCTCCATATACCCTGTTTGATATTTTGTGAAGAGATAGTGCTGAGCAAGTTTTAATAATTTAAATTATTTTCTACCCTGTTTTGCAAAGTATGCACATTTTAGGAATGATCCACTCCTGTATATTCCACCAGTCCTATGCAAGTGCCTCTAGTCATTTTAGCCAAGTCACCTTTAGCTTTATGCCCTTTGGATATGCCATTTTTGACTCCATGCCACTTCTGACACCATGTCGTTTGTCTCTAACACATATACCAAGAACGCTTAGGGTTTCGTTCAGATGCTTTAATACATATAAACACATCAGGATGGATAGCAGAATCATTAAATACAAACAAACTTGTTAACAGACAGAGCTTACATACATACAGTCTTACATCTCAACAGCTAGCTACAAAATGGCAGTGTAGCTTGCATGTACTCAGTATTTATACATGTGTGCAAGTTCTTGAATAGCTTCTTAAAGGTATATACACACATATTGATCTGCACACTGTACGTGGGTTCTGCAGATATTCACTAGACTCATTAGAAAGGATATAGATTGTTTTCTGATTGACCAGTGAACTGCCTGGGTCCAGTGAAGAACAAGCATATAGCATATGACTAGTATTACTGATGTGACTAAAGCAGCTATGGAACAATAAGGTGAAAAATTAGTCTTTTAGATGGCTTCTGGTAGGATAGGACTTCTAGGGCTTGTTGGTAAAGAAATGCAATTTTTGAAGGAGTAAGCTTTGCTGTCTTAATTCTTGTGTCCAAAGTTGCTGCAATGACTTTCAGAGGTTGAACTTGCTGCAACCTGGACTTTTAAAATTCACCATGATCCCAAAGTCTGTGCAGAGCTGCAGCAAGGAGTCCCTGGCTTAAATTAGCAGGGTTGTCCAGGTATGGGAATGCTTGAAAACCCTGCAGTCGTAGATGGGCTGCCAGTACTGCCATGCACTTGGTGAACACCCTGGGGGATTGTGATGAATCCAAAGAGCAGTGCTTTGAACCAGAAAAAAATGGCTCCCAGTCAGAAGCAAAGATATTTCCTGGAGCACTTGTCCATCTTTATGTGGTAGTACACATCCTGAAAATCTGTGAAGCACATCCATTCTTCCTCAGCAATGGTAGAATAGACTGAACTGTGACCATCCGGAATTTCATTTGTTTTACAAATGTGGTTAGCCTGCTTTGGTCCAAACTGGGCTTTTGGTCATCATTCTTCTTTGGCACTAAGAGGAATCTTTTTTTCCCCTTTTTGTTAAACAAGAAACATCTTTATTAAATTATCACTCATGATATAGGCAATCATACATGTATATAAATGAAAACAAACCATATTGACACAAATCTAGTTGAAAACATTATACATCACTTATAATCTTTTCTAAAGATCCCAATTCCAGTTGTTTTATCTCTGTTACTATATTCACTACTTCTAGTACAGTTAGTTTAGACTTTGATTTCCATTTTCTAGTAATTGCTTTTTTGGCAGCCACCATAATTAGACTCAGCAAGGCCTTACTATGTCTAGGCAATTCCGATTCTGTATCATAGCTCAGAAAAATAATTTCCCTAGTTACACCAATTTGCTCGCATAGTATCTCTGATAGAGTTGTCTGCAGGGAATCTTTAAAGTTTGACAACTCATTACACTCCCAGAAAATATGTTCCCAATTACCTCTTTCTTCCCAATCACACCTCCAACATTTGCTGTTTACCTGAGGAAAAATTCTCTGGAGTCTACTTGGGGTATAAAAATATCTATGTAAACATTTCCAAGCAAAAATCCTAAATCTTCGAGATTTTGATGTATATTTGGAAAACATACATATATCCCCCATTGTTTCTTTGTAAATTGATTATCCAGTCTCTCTTCCTAATCTCTTCTAACCTCATCTGATTGATTCTTATAGTTATCATGCAATATTTTATATGCTCTACTAATTATTCCTTTTTAATGGCAGCTTTTGTTGTAGATTCTACTAAAAACTCTGCCAGTGCTGGTCCTTTAATTAAGGACCCCCCCCCATTTCTTTCTCTTTTCCTACACTCTAATATCAATCTCTAACCTGCAATCCAGATAAGTTCATAGATTCATAGGTAGGTACTAGGCTATCGGCCCAAGGGCCTAAGTAAGCCTAGCCAACAAGGTTCCCTGGCTTACGCCACCCAAGGAAAGTTAATTTCCTGTGCCCCTGTCCAGCAGAGCCACAGAAGTGATCCCTGGGGTGTATTTCCTATTTCCCATCCACTCATCAAGATTTTTCTTGAAGAGTGCTAATGAGGAACTTTGCTTAACATAGATGGGTAGCTTGTTCCAGAGTACAGGAAGTCTCTGGGACAGGAATCTATCTCTCCAGCATGTTCCGTTTATTGTGGTGACAAGGTTTAGGTCCCTAGAGCGTGTAGCTTAGCGGGATTGGGATTTCTTTAGGTGTAGCATGTCCAACAGCTCTGGGTTTGACATAGCTTTTTTTGTTAGGCAGAGATCTCCTCGGAGTAGGTGATATGCTACAGAGTTAAGCTGGAGTTTTTTGAGACAGTCAGTGTAGGGCATCTGTTTGAGGCTAGTAATCCTCTTTGTGAGGTACTTCTGTGGCATTTACAGCTGCTGCAGATGACTTGTGAGGTACATTCCAAAAGGGGAGTTGTACTCTATAATGGGTCTAATGAGTGCCGAGTAGAGGGGAACAATTACCTCTTTTTTTTCCTGGATGAGAACCCTTTTGTGATGAGGTGTGCCACATAGAAGGATTTCCTGACTACTGTGGAAATGTGATTATCAAAGGAGAGACTACTGTCCACCTGGGTTCCAAGGTCTCTTATCACACATTTGGCATTAAGTAGACTGCCATTTATGTGGTAGTTCATGGGTACAGAGTTTTTACCAAAGGGGATGACAGTGCACTTTTTGGCATTGAGCTTGAGGCCATGCCTCTGACACCAGGCATCTGTTTCAGTGAGGCCCTTCTGTAGGATGTCCATATCATTTGGGGACTCGACTATGGCTCCTAGTTTGCAGTCATTTGCGAACTTCATTATCCAGAGGTCTCCTGTGTTAGCTTGTACTTCAGAGAAGTGGATACCAAACAGGAAAGGTCCCAGGACTGAACCCTATGGTACTCCACTTGTCATGGTACTCCACTTGTCACTGGTTTGAAGTTAGATTTGGAGTCTGCAACTTTTACAGTGTGGGTTCTGTCAAGTGAGCCAGTTGGCAACCCATCTTGTGACATAGGGATTTATACCTAGTTTAGTGAGTTTATCTATAATTCCAGAATGGGGGATGGTGTCGAAAGCCTTGGCGAGGTCAAGATAGGCTGGGTGAACCACCTTGCCCTCATCTACGGCTTTGGTGACTGCCTCAAAGAAGTCGATCCGGTTCAGAAGGCATGATCTGCCTTTCACAAACCTGAACTGGGTGGGGTCCAGAGTTTGGAGATTACCAATGTCTTTGTTTATGAGTTCCATGATGATACATTCCATGGCCTTGCAGACCAGGCTCGTCAGGCTAATAGGGTGATAGGACCCAGGATCAGTGGTGGCTCCCCCTTTGTGGAGTGGGATAACTGTTGCTGTGTGCCATTCAGTGGGCACAAAGCCTGACGTGAGACTATGATTGAACATGGTGCTTAGGTGGGGAGCCAGTTCGTTCTGAAGTTCGTGTAAAACGTAGCCTGGGATGTTGTGTTTTTGGTTTTAGGGAGGGCAGCTTTTACCTGCATAGATGTGATTACAGGGACTCTGCATTCTTCCTGTATAGATATGGGCCCTTTAGGGGGTGAGAAGGGACTAAAGTTAGCACTGAACCTATCTGCCAGGATGTTGGCAATATCAGTTGGTTCTGTAATTTTCGTGCCATTGTGCTGTAACTCAGAGCAGATATGGGTGTTGCCATTGAGATTCTTGACATAGCTATAGAATGCTTTGTGGTTGCCCTTACAATCAGTGGTGATTTTGTTTTTGTAGCTAGCTTTGGAGGATCTTATAAGGGATCTCAGCTTCTTACTGAGGCTGACCAGAGAGCTCCTCCACTCATGGAATTTTACTCACTTTTGCAACACTTTCTTCCTTCTGTTGTAGAGTCTGTTTATGGCAGGGGACCACCAGATTGGCTTCCTTTTTTTGGAGGATAGCATCTTGGTTCTGTTTGGGATAGCATGATCCATGCACTCGTGTAAGTGCTTATAGAGTGCATTTGTGTAGGATTCAGCAGTCATAACTGTATTGTCCATCTACATGGGTGTCATGAAGTTCGCCACTTCTGTCATAAGAAGCATCATGAAGTTGGCTTTGGAGACATTTTTTACCATGGTTTCCTTAATGGTGGGTGGGGGCAGGATGTGGATATCTAGGGTGATTAGCTTATGTTCAGATCTGACCAACAAGGAGTTGACTTCAGGTGTGGAACACTGTTCACTTATGTTGGTAATGACTAGGTCTAGGATATTGTTGCCCCTGGTGGGGGTGTGGATAAGTTGATTGAGGGCATTGGAATTTATGAATTCCAGAAAGTGTTGAGTGAAGGAGTTGGTACATGAGTAGTTTTCTCAGTTGATGGTGGATTAGTTGAAATTGCCCATTATTAGGGTGTTTGGTTGAACCCTAATATTTTCCAGTATATCAAGAAAAGAGGAGTGGGAATCCTGGGGCATGGTGGGGGATCTGTAGCAAGCTACAATTTGGATTGCAGTTTTGCCCAGAGTTAGTTGCACCTAGATAACCTCGAATGCAGTATGCTGCGCAACTAGCCTGGAGGTGTGGATATCCTTAATGAATATGGACACACCTCTGCCTTTGGTGTTCTCATCCAGGTTAGAAGGCCGAAAAGTGTGGTATGAGTTATAGCCTGGTAATGCAGAGGTGCTCTGTACAGCCTTAAACCAGGTGTCAGTCACTGCACAGATATCACTGTTCTCCATTTTAAGGAGTGGCTCGAGTGACTGCATTTTGAGATTTAGACTTCTAGCATTGAGTAGCATTACCCTCAGTTTTTGCTTGCTTGTTCCTGTTACAGTGGTGAATTTGTCATTTGAACCTTGCCTAAAAAAGGCACTATAGGGGTGGCAAGACCCTTAGCCAGTATCCGGAATCCCAGGAGCGACAGGTGCAGGCCATCTCTGGCAAAGCATTGTGGTCTGTCGATCATGTCATCCCAGGCAGACAGATACTGGATCCCCTTAGAATGACACCAGAAGCTTAGCCAATTGTTGAAGTCAATCATTTTGTCCTTGTATCATTCTGGATGATGGCAGGATGCTACTCAGGGCTAGGGTCATACCTGCCTGGGCTACAAGATCGGAGAGCTCTTCCATGTCTCTTTTCATGTAGTCCAGCAGGTATGTCTCAGGTCATTCACACCAACATGGACAATGACAGAGTCATATTTGTACTTGTTGTGGAGTGACCTGGTCTGTAGGTTATGTGGAGGATCCTGGCAGCTGACAGGCAGCTGACAGTAACCTTCTCCTTGTTTAGCCTGGTGAGTGGGACATCAGTGTGCCTGACTATAGAGTCACCTATGACTAATATGTTGGGTACATTGTTTTGCCTTATGGGCTGTGGTTTATTGGCACACTGAGTCTGTGGGCTATGTGTCATTTGGGTTGTGTTGGGGGGGTGGAGGTTGCTTGCGTTTCTGCTTTGGAAGTCTCTGTTGCTTGAGCAGATTATTATTGAGAGCCTCCATGAATGTTTTTGTTTCTATGTGTGGATTTTGGTGGTGTAGGTTTAGTGGGACTATGTGATGAGTGTGTTGTGGTGTGGTGCAAGTGTTTACCTTCTCCTCAACTGTCAAGTTCAGTCTTGGTTGGAAAGAGCTTTACCTCCAGTTTGGCTAGATAATTGAATCTCTCACAGGTTGTGGTGTTTGGTGGTAGGAGGAGAGGGTTGTCTGTGTACATGAGGCAATTGCTACATTGCCCCAAGATGCCCAGATTCATCAGACAAACAGGAGAGAACACTGGGAGCTGACCCTTGGACATGCCTGAATAAAAAAACTACGTTCCTCTAGATAAGGGAGGAAAGTGAGTATAAGAGCTGTTTTTCATTAAGCAAGTGAGGAAAGTAAGTACAAAAACTGTTTTCCTCTACGTAAACAAGAAGGTTGACTGCTGTAGTAATTTGTAGCTTATTTAGTGCTAACAAGTTCTGAACAAGTGCTGAGCATGGATAAGCAAATTCAAGTGCTAAAACTAAGAATCTGTACCTGGATCTTGTGGTAGATAGGCTACCTAGTGCTTACCACTCCCACTGATAAACATCTTCTCATTCTAGTACATTTCTCTCTCTAGTTATTTGCTCCCAATACCTTGGTTCCTTTGCCAGTTTTCTCCATTAAATTCCAGCCCTCTCTTCCCTTTTGTCTGTATCTCTAAGAGGAACTTCACCGACATCCCACAGTACCTTTATTAAGGCAGCCTACCTGGTCATCCATTTGTTCTTGGCTTCCCTGGGGTATTTTATTCAGGGACATTTTTTCTCCTCTGCATAGGGGCTTGAATACCCAGGTCCCACAGACAATCATTTTCCTGCTGTATCTCTAAAAGGGATCTTGAGTAAATTTGAGATTATCTCTGGTATGGGTATACATTTTGGATGACTCAATTTCTTAGAAGCTTCTTTAGTTTTGAAGTTGCTTGTTCCTTTTGTGAGGGTGAAACATCATGAATTCTTTTCTGAAGTGGCAGAGGGTGTGAAAATGTATGAATAGCCTCTGGTTATAATCCTCTGCACCCATTTGTCGTGAATGATGGATGTCCAGGTTGCTTGGTGCAGGGATAAATACCCCCCTCAGTTGCCTCCAGAGTGCAACAGTCAAACATTCAGGAACACTGGAAAGACTTATCTCAGAAAGGACCCCTGAAACCTTGGTTTTGCAGGCCACCTCTGCCTCTTGGACAATATCATTTATAAGAATTGCCCACTCTGCTTCAGGGAGCTCATTCTCTAGAACTGCTGGATGAAAAACTCTGAGCTTTCTAAAACCAAATTCTCTTCCCTCCCTTCTGATTTCTGAAGAAGGTACTTTGAGGAGTAGAGAATTTGATCCCTATGACAGAAAGGATTTGCCAGTTTTCTAATTTCTAGAGATAGTCTCAATAACTTTGGGATCAAACAAAATTGATCCATCATTTCTTCCACAAGCTCTTTTGTACTGGCTGCAACCACTGCCATGGAGTCTACAGAGGGACCCTTGCTACAATGTGGTCGATCTTTAGGAGCTACCAAACACTTATAAGGCTTCTTGGGACAGGTTCAGCCATGTCTGGTTCCTTCCATGCCAGGGACAAGATCTTGTTTCCACCAGATTTCTACCACATGGTATTGTATTTGTGTTTGGATTGGTTCTGACTTCTTAGTGCAAGTTGCATAATGCAGGTAGCACATCTGTAAAAGCAGTGGAATATGCTACTGGATCTTTGAATGGAGAGGGTTCTTAAAGTGTATTTAATGATCATTTTGCTGCAACAGTTTAGCTTCTGAGAAAATCCTGAAGATAATATGGTTTGTAGAATTTTTGGGTTGGGTCTTTATGGTGAGTGTCATTAAGAGGTGGGTAGATTTCACCACTGATGGGGCAGACTATAGGAGTAAAGCATAATGGTACTATACTTGAGAAAAACAGCTCCAGTAAATTTGGACCCCTGGTAAGGGAGACTACTGTCTAAAGAGTGCATTTATAAAATCCAGGAAACACTGTGGATACCTATTTGTGAAAGTTTAAGCTTTCATTTTATGGATGGATACTTGAAGTCTCCAAAGATAACAGTACTTGATTTAATGGGGGAGGGAATACATCTTGTTCAGGTAATCCTTGTGGATTCTGTATGGCACAGAAGGGGATTCACAGATGGCTAGGATGTCATAAGAGGTCTTGCTGTGTCTGTCTAGATGAATACAAACATACCTTTACTAGTAACAAAGATATGCACTGTACAGGGCCTAAATGAGTGGTATGCATTGTAACCAGGCATGAAGGGTGTGCTTTGAAAGCAGCACTGGAACCAACTTTCAGTGATAATGCAGATTTCCATACTTTCAATGATCAGAAGGGCTTCTATATTGGGCAATTTCTTGTTCAAGCTTATAACACTGAGCAGCATTACCTTAATATTGTCCTGACTGGGTATGGCTAAGTTGGCAGACTGACATTGATTAAAAAGGAATTATGGAAGTGGACACATTTTTGGACAGTATTTGAAAGCCCCTAAGGGGAGAGATACAGGCCTTCTCTGGCGAAATAAGTAAGACTGTCAACCATCTCATTCCATGCTGACACATACTCTACCACCTTGGAATGACACCAGTGACTAAGTCAGATGTTACAGTTAACTACCTTCTATTCATATTGTGACATTTCCAAGAACAACTTCATACCACTTTTGGACATATATCCAGACAACTCCATCAGGTTTTTCTTCATGTAATCCAAGGATATGCATTTCAAATCATTCAGTCTTGTGTGGACAATGACCATGTAATTATCGGAGGTGAAGGGACTCGAGGGTCTTGGTAGGATCATAGATAAGTATTCAGCTAACTGCTCTTGTAAGCCTTTTTAAGTCTAGCCAATTTCCCTTGGTCAGATTCAAACCATGTACCTCTTGTCTGTGAAGTAAATCCCTTAATCATTATGGCAACCCATAACCCCCTGCTAAGTTATCTAATCTCGGCACCTAGGAGGCAGCTCATTGTTACCCTTTCTTAGGTGGTGCTTCTCTGTGTCTCACTATGGAGACACCTGAGATTAGAACAATGCCTTGTAAAGTGGCTGTACCAGATAACCTCAAACAGTTTGATGTACCATTTTGGTGAACTTTCATTATAGTGTTTGTGTTGACTGGTGTGGTGAATCATGGAAGATACTAGTGTACATGATTTGCTTATCTGCAGAGCACCAAGACTCTTCCAGATCCTCAGTAATGTATGCAGATACTCCACAGGGACTACATGCAGTATGTCTGTAAACTGAATATGAGGCTAGCATATATTTTTAGAGTGAACCAGCTCTACCAACTAAGGACCATGTTTATTAATCTCAGTCAGGTTTTACATATGAAGGATCTTTTTTTTTTTAAACAAACACAGAATTTTAAAATTAATACTTTTGTTGTTATAATACATTGAATGCTTACTGACTGAAGGTATTTTGTGTACTTTTTGGGACAAACAAACATATCAATTAATTCTGAATTCAACAGACCTAATTTTGGAGAAACAGATCCTGTGACTAGTTCAGTCATACATTTTCAAGAACTCCATGTGCATCTCAGTCATTTGTGTCTTCACTTTAGCAGCTAACTAAAAGTCAGAAAGGGGAATGCTGTCTTAGATACACTTGTGAAGGACTCAATGATAACCAGCAAATCAATGAGATAAATATTGAGAAGTTAAATAAAAAAATCTCAAGTAACATAATAACAAAAGCATTTATGAAAGCATAAATTAAAAGTAAAATCCATTTTAAAAGATGTCACAGCTTCTGCAGGAATAAGCAGTTAGA
Source organism: Protopterus annectens (assembly GCF_019279795.1). Taxonomy (NCBI): domain Eukaryota; kingdom Metazoa; phylum Chordata; order Ceratodontiformes; family Protopteridae; genus Protopterus; species Protopterus annectens. Next base: position 667,702,766 of record NC_056737.1, read on the forward strand.
AATGAAACCTAGTGAAAGCATTGCTCTTATAGATTTATATGTGATGACAGAAACAGAAACAAAAATTGAATTATTAAATGTAAGTACAACTAAGCATACTGGTATATGATATCTGAGAAAACAAAATGATGGAACATCCCACTAGGTAAGAAACCTGAAATCTTGAAAGAAGAATAATAGAACATTTCAAAATGTTCATGTAGAGCTTTACAGCTGAGCTATGATCTTTAGTAGTGAGTGACATCTGGTTATATGTTACTTGTTACACTTAAGGTACTTAAAACATGTCTAATGGGAACATGACATCAATGCATCCATCAATTATGAATGAATGCAGAATTAGTTGAAACACAATCCAGTTATGGTGTGGACAATTCCGTTTTTTCTAACATGCTGTGAACCTGGAGGTTGATTATATATATAAATAAGCTATAGGAGCAAAGTCCTGTATACTGGGAATCTGGTGTCAACACAGAACATAAGCAGAATTCAACTAAAAGTTTACTGTACAGATGTCTTGGAACCCTTTAATACTCAAGTGTTTAAGATTTTCAGTATGACCATATTTTAAAAGGAAATAGTAATCTGTTGTACAGAACATATCGTAAGAATGAAGTGTTCTTCAACTTGTTTAATGAAATATTTTCAAGATTATGCGCCAGTAGTGTCCACCATCATAGAAAATGAAAGGTACAGTAGTTCTTCAGTCAGGAAGGTGTTTTATTTCCATGTACCCTGTAAGTGAAATAATTATGCATAATTTTAGTAAATTATGTCAGTTTTTTGTTTTTCTTCTTTGGTTTTGTATACAATGTTTAACCTGTGATAAGAAACATTGTTAAATCCTGTTATTAAAGATAAAAAGATTCCATAAACTGCAGCTATGCAAAAAGTACAGTTATAAGAGGTACTCATCTTGAGAGTACCATCAAAAAGACAGATTCTTTTAATAGTATAAAAGATATACTTACTTTTAACCACTTCAGCTGGACTAACTGGACCATGTATGCAAAGCCAAAACTCCAAAAAGCAATAAATAAATACATACATACATGCATGCATACATACATAAATAAACAAACAAAATAAAACAACATAAAAATTGGAAACAGCAGATATAAAGTTAAGCACTTTCATCTTAATGGTTCAGAGTTGTTCAAAATTCTACTTAGTTTTGTTCATCCTTTTTTATAACAAGACTTGCATTTCCCTTCTACAGGAAGAATTTTAGATTTACACTAGTGCATCATATATGTTAAAGGTATACATTGGTCCAAAGAAAACACGGCTTCTTGTCATCTTCATTATCCCTGTATAAAAAATCAAATAACTAATTATACTACTCAAGAAAAATAAAGTCCATGAACATAATTGCATGTTTTGCTTTAGGTGGTCAAGACAGAAAGAACACTGTAGGAGAATCAAGTGATGGAAATAAAGCCTGCTCCAAGATCTTTCTCATTTTTCTCTAAGACCTACTGTTATGGTGAATACCACTGCATGACTGTACAAATTTCTTTCAAGAGGATTACTGCAGCATTATAACAAATGGGTAGGATTCTATGAAATACCTCACTCTGATAAGCATTAGGATAGTGTACAATTGTGTCCAAATGCCTTTCAATGATGACCTTTCTAATCCACTTCCATTCCTAACTGCTTGCCCATCCTACAGTGTTAGTGAAAGATGATATATAGCTAAAAATGCCAATTTTACACAGTCATTCAATATGTGGTTGACAACTAATTGGTTGATAAATATCTCCCAAATCATAATTTCTTGAAGTTAAAAGTCCCCACCTCTATTTTATATTCATTCACTTCACTGCAAAATTGAAGTCTGTGGAACTAAGTCTTCATCTCTACAGAGACATTTTCTTTGCCGCTCAGTTGTGCAACCACAGAGTTAGTTTATTTATGTAAGGGAAGGGTGTGGGAGTGAAGTCCCCCACATGACAGGGGATATAGTACAGTGGCTTGCCCTCTTCAAGAACAGCAAAATTGTATTAGTTGTGTTTGCAGTTTTGTAATTTTGGAAACTTGGCTTTTGTTCACTTTGGATCAAAGAGACTGTGCTGCTCTTGAATTAACTTTTCATAGTAGTTCCATTTCACATATGTCTTCATTAAAGACATTCTTCAAAAATGCAGGAGAAGTAGAATCCGCCCTTCATCATTTTCTCAGATGCCTAATACGTTGGCATTATTACCACAGCAAAACGCAGTGTAATGATGAGCTAACTACATAAACAATGTTTGATTTGTAAATGGTAGTTCCTGTTTTCCTTGACTGCAAGAGACAATTAAATGTAAAATTAATGTCTTTTGTTCTTGTAACACAATACCCAAGCTGTCTGTGCACATCAAGAGTATGTAACCATCTTTATTATTTTTCTTGTTGGAACTGTACATTGGAGCTTGCATTGACAAGCTCAGACTAATAGCTGAAATGACTTTTGAAAAAAAGAACAATTAGTTCTAAGACTTACAAAGTCCAAATGAAAAACTGTGTAAGGTAGGTTGTGTACTAGGACATTATATTAATCAGAGAGGAAATTATGAAGATAATCAGATAACCTTGCACAAGTTTAACATTAGTTTGAGCCCTACCAATACTTATTCATTATATTGGAAACATTTTATTGTAGCAATATTTAATATCCTCCACTTATAAGAATTTATTCAAGCAATTGAAATATGTTAAGATAAGCCTTATATCTCATATTTCTAAACTCTTGGACTAAATGAAAAGCTAGTCAGACTGCCTTCCCTCAGTAGCCATTCTTGTAGCACTTGGTCTACTCAGACAATGTAGCAGTTACCTGATGCTCACAGAAAATGAACTATTACTTATCTATTCACAAGCTGTCTGTGAGAGATGCAAATATTTACCTAAGACAGAGGCATCACCTTTGCATACCAACACAGTCTGTGAGCGCTACACACCTTCACAGTACTCCATACAAATACTTAGAAAATTATCATACACTGAGGCTGTCAAAAAGTCATTGCCTAAGCCTCTAAGGTCAAACATGACTCAAACATAGTGGAAGTCACATGCTACAACACATACTATCAAATCCATAACAGAGAGTCACCAAAAAAAAACTCTCTCCAAACCCAGAACACATAAACCCTCTACTAATGGACTGAGATGGGTGACTCCATGGTCAGGCACATGGACTCTACCTGCACAAGGCTGGTCAAAAATAGACATACAGTGAATTATCTTTCAAGTGCCAAGATCACCAATGTTGAAAGTGCTGCTCAAGACCCTCAAGCCAAACAAGCATGATTATGACAAGCTGGTGACCCATGTGGATGAAAACAACCTGGCATGCAAAACCTGAGGTAAATACAGAAAGACATGCCTGTGCTCTCCATGCATATCACAAATGCAGGAAAGAATGGTATTGATCAGAATCTTTCCTCCCTTCTTCAAGAATGATGCTGAAGCACAAAGGAAAGATTAATGGTTTCAACTACTGTCTGAATAAATGGCATCATTCAGTGGGTGTCCAGTTTATATCATCTTGGAATGAGTTGCTGTACAGCCCTACTTGCTTCACCAAGGACAACTTGCAGGTCTCTTTCCAGGGCTCCCACCTACTGGATAAAGCCCTTGTTGCTCCATAGTGCCTTTCTAGGCAGAGTTCAGCTAATGAAGTTCCAAACCGGAAAAAAAAACAACAAATCAAGAGCCAGACAATATCAAGGTAGCTCTTCTGAATGCTAGCAGCCTAAATAACAAATTGCCTGACCTTGAGACTCTCATACATTTGGAGCACATTCATGTATGTATTATTACTGAAACTCAGTTATAAAGAGCAGAAAGCACACAGTCTATACCATGGTTTTGCAGCTATCACGCCATTAGATTTGATGAGAACTGCAGTGGATTATCTATACTGGCCAGTGGCCACGTTGCCTTAAGGCAGATTCCTACACACCCACAAACCAAACCTATTGAGATACAAACCCATCCATCCCTCCATCCACAACCCCTTTTCCCATGTTTGCACATGTGGTCAGGGTGTCATTTCAACAGTGATAATCATCTACAGCCAAGGTTCACACCACCATGTGGCTAGCCCTGCTGTGGCTGTTCTCAAACTCAGACATACACTCACAAAATGTAGACTGCCCAAATAACACTAAATAAAACCAACTATCACATCATACCATGTTACAGGACCCCTCAATGCCCACTGAAAACTATGTTTGATTCAAAATATACTGGATGAACTTTAAATATCCAGGTGCTCCATCATCCTGTGAGACTTTAACTACACTTCAATAAATTGAGATACCTCTATGTCCAAAAATGTCTTGATTTCATAAACAAAAACTCCATGGACCAAATAGTCAAAGAATCCCCTAGAGGACAACATATTCTTGACCTGGTCCTTACAAATATAGCATCTATATGCACTATCTCACTGGTATCCTCTACAAATCCTTGAGCATTTGACTAACACTACTGAAATTGTCACTACATTCAAATATCTATGCTTTGGTTGAAGGTCACCTGCAGTTTCTGGAACTCTTATCAAATCCAACCTAATAGGGGCCCTAGAAAGCCAGGGGGGCTTGTCTCATGAGGAACATATTGCTAAATTTAGGGAGCTGGTTAAGGTACTTCTGATATGACCCATTTGGGTTTGTTTTATATTATTCAACCTTTGTCCTAGTCTAGTAGGGACTTGGGTGTGATGTAGTTCACATGGTCTACCAGTCATTCTCAAATTGACTACGATTGTCTACTGTGTTGTGGTGATGTGCAGCAGCCATGTGAAGAGAGTGGAGCTAGCACATCTCACCCAAACACGGTGGCAAGTTTGAGCAAGGCAAATGCAGCAACCAAAAGGATAAAGTGGGAAGGTATGGAAGTATAGGTTATGGTTGCAGGTAGCAATCAGAAGGAGGATTTAAGTTTAGAGAGCAAAAGGAGTTTTAAGGTTAGGGAGTAGGAGGAGAGTTTAGGGTTAGAACACCATCAAAGACCTTATATCTAAGGAACAGAGGGGAGTTTTAGGTTTAGGCTGTGAGAGGGGAGATTTAGGTTTACAGACTAGGAGTGTGGTTTTAGATTTAGAGAGTGGGAGTGGGGTTTTAACTTTACAGAGAGGGAGGGGAAGTGGAGTTTTAGGTTTAAGGAGCGGGAGTGGAGTTTTAGGTTTAAGGAGAGGGAGTGGTGTTTCAGGTTTAGGGAGAGGGTGTGGGGTTTCAGGTTTAGGTAGAGGGTATGAAGTTTCAGGTTTAAGGAGAGGGAGTGCAGTTTCAGGTTTAGGAAGAGGGAGTGGAGTTTCAGGTTTAGGTAGAGGGTATAAAGTTTCAGGTTTAAGGAGAGGGAGTGCAGTTTCAGGTTTAGGAACAGGGAGTGGAGTTTCAGGTTTAGGAAGAGGGAGTGGATTTTTAGGTTTAGGGAGAGGGAGTGGAGTTTCAGGTTTATGGAGAGGGAGTGGAGTTTCAGGTTTAAGGAGAGGGAGTGGAGCTTTAGGTTTAGGGAGCAATCAGGAACTTTAGGTTTAGGAAAGGGGATGCAGTTTTAGTTTATAGAATGACTGAGGACTTTAGAGTTACAGACTGGGAGGAGAGTGCTACAGTTATGGTTAGGGATCGGGTGGGAGTTTTTAGGGTTAAAGTTAGGGATCTAGTAGGATTAGGCAGTTCAGTAGGGCCAGATGTTGGGTGAGCTAGGTAATTAAGTAGAACTGGGCTAGTAGGAGTTAGGGCACTTGCCATTTAGAACAAGTAGCAGCAAGCATGTTTTAAACTACAAATATGCAAACACTTGTAGTAAACAGTACTCCATATTCGTTCCTGTGGATATCAACAGACATTACAGAACTCTGCCATTTTTAATTGTATTCCACTTTTCAGCTGGTATATGCATGTCTTGAAGCAATGCAACTTGGTCAGATGACCAATAAAATAAATGACAAAAATAATTTCTTTTTGTGGATGCTTTGAATCCCATTCAGCTTTTATGACAAGATCGTTAAAGCCAGTTCAGCTCTAGAAACTCAAATGTTCGAATGGCAAGGAAACAAAACATTGAAACCTAATGGCTAAAATAAAGAAGGGTGAAAAATTAAACTGCAAATATTTTTTTTTTTTGCCAGGGGAAAGTCTTCTGTACCCCCAATACAGAGAAAACACCCTCCCCTGAACGTATATATAAAGTACAGTTGTGTACACCTACCATAAATGTAGATGTTCGAGTGTCTTCACTGTTGCAGTCATGACTGTAGGGTTCTCCCCTGCCGGCAGGCAGCCCTCGGTCGGCCAGAATCCCAAAGTCTGGGTCCGGCGTCGGCTGTTCAGCTACGCTCCCTGATGTCAGAGCGCCAGGAGTACAAAGCTGACAGCCGAAGCCATCTTCTCCAGTTTTTCTTGCCCCAGATGTCAGGAGTCCCAAAATGAAAAAGGTCCCAAAACCTTTGCAAATACACCTCAGAAGAATGGTGAAAAGTAAAAATAAGAGGGGACAGGAGGGAGGGAAACCCAGACTGCAACAGTGAAGACACTCGAACATCTACATTTATGGTAGGTGTACACAACTGTACTATGTTCATCGTGTTTCACTGTTGCAGTCATGACTGTAGGGTAGAATCCCAAAGCTGAAAGAAAGGGAGGAGGTCATAAAGAAGAAGGGGCGGCTAAAAGGCCCTGCAAGACTGCAGAGGCAAAGCCTGCCCTAGACTTAGAGTAGAGAGGTAGATTGTAGTGCTTAGAAAAAGTATGCACTGAACTCCAAGTTGCAGCTTCCAAAATGTCTTTGGTAGGAACTCCCCTGAGGAAGGCCGCAGAAGTGGCAGCAGCTCTGGTGGAATGAGTCTGTATACTCCTGGGATTTGCTTTCCATGGTGTGAATAACAAAATCTGATTCCATGAGCAATCCATTTAGAAATGGTCTGTTTTGAAATGGCTTTACCTTGGGAACTTGAAGCATAAGAAACAAACAATTGTTCTGATTTTCTGATGTCCTTGGTTCTGTCCAGGTAAAACGTAGTTGTCTGTGTACATCCAAGGAATGTAAGATCCTTTCCCCTTTATTTTGAGGAGTGGGGAAAAAGGTTGGCAAGTGGATAGTTTGATTTAAAGCCACTTTGGAAACCACCTTAGGCATGAAGGTAGGATTAGTCCTCAAAGATACCCTGTCTTGATGAAAAATAATATAAGGTTCCACAGCCATAAGAGCTTGTAACTCTGAAACTCTCCTGGCAGAGGTTAGGGCTAACAAGATGGCTGTTTTCCAAGATAAAAACTTGATGTCAGAAGAAGCAGCAGGCTCAAAAGGAGGCAAGGTTAGTTTTTCCAGAACATAGTTGAGATCCCAAGCAGGAATGGGAGGAGATCTAGGAGGTCTTAAGTTCTTAGCTCCTCTGAGAAACTGTCTCATGAGCTGGTGGGAAAAGATGGGAGGGTCTGTATTATAATGAGCAGAAATAGCCCCGTATGTAAGAGATCTGTCAAGTAAAGTAAAATTAAGGTAATGTTAGGAAGAAGAGGATCAGAATCCTGAGCCTGCATCCAGGAACAAAATCTTTTCCATTTTCCTGCATAAGATTTTCTAGTGCTAGGATGTCTGGCTTCTAAAATGACATCCATAACCTGCTTGGGTAGGAAAGAAGAAATCAAAGGCCCTGGATTAACCAGGCCACCAGGCTGAGAGTTCTGACATGAGAGTGTAGAACCTGACCCTGATGTTGGGACAGAAGGTTCGGAGACTGAGGTAAAACCCAAGGGGGCTCCAGACATAGGTTTTTTAGAGTAGGATACCAAAACTGCCGAGGCCAATTTGGAGCCAGCAAGATTATCATCTTGGGCTTGTCCTGTTTTATCTTCAATAAGACCCATGGAAGAAGAGGAAGAGGCGGAAAGACATATCCCGAGAGGTTCCTCCAACTGAATGACAGGGCATCCACTTTCCAAGCTTCTCTGTGGAAAGTCCTGGTGCAAAAATTCTGTAGTTGATGATTGAGATGGGATGCAAAGAGGTCTATGTGAGGACATCCCCAGACTGCTGTTATCATCCTGAATATTTTGGTGTCCAGCATCCACTCGTGTGGATCCGAAAGGTTTCTGCTCAGACTGTCTGCCAGGAAGTTTTGTTTCCCTGGTAGAAACTGAGCTTGAAGATCCAGATTGCAAGCTAGAGCTGTGTTCCATAGATCCATGGTTAGTCTGCAAAGGGGGTAGGAATGAGATCCCCCTTGCTTGTTTATGTACCACATAACTGTGGTGTTGTCTGTCCGTATTAGTAGTTGTCAAAGATTCCTGAAGGCCAATAGAGCTTTCTGAACGGCTAACATTTCCTTTAAATTGATATGCAGGTGCTTCTGATCCTTTGTCCAAAGGCCCTGCAGACAGTTGCCCTGAAAATGGGCTCCCCAAGCATAATCCGAGGTGTCCGTGGTTAGAATCTGAGTGGCAGGAGGCAGACGGAAGGGTTTCCCTTTGTTTAGAGCACATGCCCTGGACCACCAAAGAAATTCCTTTTGAAGGCAAGGAAGGACGGAGATCAGAATGTCTAAACTGTGGCAATGCTGAGACCATACACTTTTTAGGTACCACTGTATTTTCCTCATGTGTAGTCTTGCATATGGTACGAGAAGGATGCAGGAGGCCATGTAACCCAAAGCCTGCAGGAATTTCCTTGCAGATAGCTAAGTTAAAGTTGCCAAGGTTTTGAAAGTTGAAGCCAGCTGAAATTGTTTTTCGGATGTCAGAAATGCCATCTGGGTTGTGGTGTTTAGAAGAGCACCCAGAAAAGTTATCTGTTGTGATGGTGTCAAATTGGACTTTTTTATGTTTACAGAGAATCCCAGGAACTTGAGGAGGTTCTGTACAAATTCTAGATGCTGGAGTAAGACATCCTTGCTGTCTGCCTGAATTAGACAATCATCCAGATAAGGGTAAATTTGAATTCCCTTGAGTCTGCAGTAAGCTACTACTGGAGCCAGGCATTTGGTGAAGACCCTGGGCGCAGTAGATAATCCAAAGGGCAGAGCAGAGAATTGAAAGTGCCTCGATCCGGCTATGAACCTGAGGTATTTTCGGCGATCCTGCCTGATGGGAATGTGTAAATATGCCTCCTTTAAATCCAAAGTTACCATCAATGCATTTTTGGACAGCATTGGAAGTAGCTGCTGTAGAGTAAACATCTTGAATTTTGGAATCTCTAGAAAGGTGTTCAAGACCGACAGATCCAGAATGGGTCTCCATGAGTTTTGCTTCCTTGGGACTAGAAAGAGCCTTGAATAAAACCCTTTTCCCCTCTCTGAAAGAGGAACCAGTTCTATGGCATTCATAGCCAAAAGAGCTTCCACCTGGTTTAAGGCCTCCGTCCATTGATGTTTTGGAAGGTCTGGCCATCCGCTTGGCCTTGGCAAGGTATGAAAATGGAATTTGTAACCTCTTAAAACCACATCCAAAACCCATTTGTCTTGGGTTATTTGAGTCCAATTTTGATAAAAAAGAGAGTTTTCCTCCGAGACGGGCTTCCAGGGAAGAAATTCCTGTAGCCCCACAGAGGGAGTCATTGAGTTAGTTTCCTTTGAGATTGTGACCTGTCCTCTCCTCCCCTAGGGGTGGAAGCAGTCCACTGTCTTGGTCTATAAGCAGCTTGTGATTGAGGCCTCCCTCTGGAACGTCTATATCTACCCCTCTGCGGCCTGTCTGAAGTGGGAAAGGACCAATTTTTTGAAGGCCAATTCCTGCTAAATCTAGGAGGCTGTACTTGTAAGAAATCTTTAACTGTTTGCATTGATTTTGCCTTATCCTCCATCTTTTTAATCACCTCTTCAGCTTTTGATCCAAACAAAACATTAGGCTGAACAGGAGCATCCAATAATTTTGCCTTTACCTGTTCAGGTAAATTTTGTTCCTTTAGCCATGCATGCCTCCTAATGACTGTGCCAGAGGCCGCAGCCCTACAAGAAGCCTCAAAGGCATCAAATCCACAGTGTAAACCATGCTTCCCAACCTGTTCAGTGGCATGCAATAAATCATGTAATTCCTTATCCTCTGCACAGGCAGAAATGGAAGTAAGCTTTTGTTTTAAGACAGACAATAGAAATTGCTGGTATTTAAACATATGAAACTGACAGTTTAAAGCCCTAATGGACAACGTAGCAGAAGTGTACACTTTTTTGCCCCATCTTTCTAAGGATCGAGAATCCTTTTCAGTAGGAGTAGGATTTTTGGCAGAAGCGGCCTTAGCTCCCTTAGGACCCTGAGAAATGGTTTCAGGGTCACAAGAAGGGTTCTTGTATAAAAACTGATGGGAATCAGGAACCCTGTAATACCTATCAGGTTTCACAGGAGCAGGAGGAAAAGAGTCAGGGGTTAAGTTAGCCTCCGAAAAGGCATCATCCACAATATCCAAAACAGGAGGGATAGCCAGGGGTCTATGTTGGGGAAGAAGAAGAAATTCCTTCAGCCTTTTCTTGGATTCCGAATACTCCTGTCCTTCCCAGTGGAAATGTTCCCTCACTTCATGCAAAGTTTCCCCAAAAGAGAAATCCTCAGGGGGAGAAGCTGAAGGAATGGATTCTTCAGCATCAGAATCCTCATAAGGAGGGAAAGAATATTCCTGATCAGAAGAAGAAACTGAGGAAACAGAAGCCTGATCAGAGGAATCATAAGAAATATCCTGCCTTGGCCTTTTGTCTGGAGGGGGATGAGAACACCTAATCATAGTAATCAAATCCTCCGCCATCTTGAGTAACTGCTTCTGTGACTTGGGAGCCGGTTCAGAAGAAGCCTGTGTAGAAGTCTTTGATTTTGAAGGAGTCTTTGCCTTTGTCTTTGGCTTTGCCTTTATTAGTAGCTGAGTAGGCCTGAAAACCCCTTCGGAAGCCAGTACCTGCACAGTGGCTCCGGACCCATCCAAAGGAGCGTTGTCCGAAGGTCCTGCAACAGAAATATTTAAAGGCCTGGTTGGCTCCTCATTGAGAGTCCGTTTCGGCTATCGGTTCTGAAATGGCCGACGACAGGGGCTGCAAAAGTGCCTCACTGATGACGGCCGAACCTGAAGCTGGCTCCGCTTGTGCGTTATCATCAGATTTGGACCTCGGAGGCCTGTCTTTATCCTTGCGACATTTATGAACTCCGGTAGCCGGGACAGTATCCAATGACATTTTGTAGTTAAAGCGCCTACCGAAGTAATGAAAAGCAAAATCGTACCTTCGCTTAATTGTACGTTGATTGAATCTAGCACAAAACCGACAACTAGCTATGTCGTGGTCAGGGCCCAAGCAAGGAATACAGTAAGAATGAAAATCCTTATGAGGTATTTGCTTCCCCACATGAAATACAATTATTAACTTTTTCTGACATCGGAGTGGAGCAAGAAAAAAGTTTCCCCAACGGGGTACTTAGCTTTGAGTGGAGAAGAAAGTCTTCGGACCGAAGTACATCAGTAAAATTCGTCAGGAGTCCGCCGACCGGCAAATGCGAACTGCTATCACCGCACGGCAAGAAAGACTGGAGAAGATGGCATCGGCTGTCAGCTTTGTACTCCTGGCGCTCTGACGTCAGGGAGCGTAGCTGAACAGCCGACGCCGGACCCAGACTTTGGGATTCTGGCCGACCGAGGGCTGCCTGCCGGCAGGGGAGAACCCTACAGTCATAACTGCAACAGTGAAACAAGATGAACATCAATGGTTGCACAACACAATGAAGGAATGAATTTCTGAAAACAAAGAAATTACTACCCAGAGAACACTTAAAAATCACACCAGCAGTAATATCCTATTGGAAACAACTACTGGCATGCTCCTCAGCATCATGTGCATTAGGCATCTGACAGCCAGAGAATTTCATCTCAACCTCCCATAAATATACCCTTTACAGCAATTTTGTTTTCGAAAACTCAAAAGAATATCGAGTACATGAATTAGAAGTTATGTACCTACCATAACGTTCCATGTTAGTTGTCTTCTCTCGCCTTCTTTCTTGCTGGATGGGTTCGGAGCCGATCCTCGGCTCCGACTCGGCACTTGCTAAGCTCGAGAGCTAATTTTACCAGCTCGAGGCAACCCTATATCCCATGATGCAAGACGGAGACTACCCAGATCTCGTTTGGTAGCTAAAGAAATAGTAATATTTTCTTACAACTGAGGAGGAGGAGGAAGAAAAATAACAATACTAAATAACATCATAACCCTCTAGAAAGGATCAACCTAATCTAGTGACACTAGAAGTTGAACAGCTAGAAAAAGGGAATAACCTCTTAATAGAAGATGCATAATCTTCCCGGTCTGACCAGGCTAGGGGGATGGAAGGCGGGACGCAAGAAAGATGGCGAGAGAAGACAACTAACATGGAACGTTATGGTAGGTACATAACTTCTAAATGTTAAGTTGTCAATCTTGCCTTCATTCTTGCTGGATGGGACCGCGTCCCTAGCACCTCTATCCTGGGTGGCTCAATGGAACAGACTCTTGAGAATGGTGGAACCAGAATTCGCTCTGCCTCTGGAGGCCAAGTCTAATTTGTAATGTGAAACAAAGGTATGAGCAGAGGCCCATGTGGCTGCTGCACAAATAGTGTCTATTGGAAGTCTAGCTTGAAAAGCTGTAGATGTAGCTAGAGCTCTGGTAGAATGGGCTTTTGGCTTAGAAATCAACTCTTTGCCTCTGAGCTGATAAATGTAAGTGATCACAGAAGACAGCCATCTAGATAAAGTTACCTTAGAAACTTGAAGGCCTTTCCTGTTCTCTGCATAGGATAGAAACAGTTGATCAGATTTCCTAAAAATTTTAGTCTTGTCCAGATAATATCTGAGCTGGCGGTGAACATCAAGACAATGTAACTTTTGTTCCGCTCTATCAGAATAATTCGGGAAAAATACTGGAAGATCAATGGATTGATTTAGGTTTGTCTGCGATGCCACTTTTGGTAAGAAAGACGGATTAGTCCTTAGAGATACCCTATCTTTGTGGAATATTAAATAGGGAGGACGAATGCAGAGAGCATGAAGCTCAGATACTCTCCTGGCAGAAGTAATGGCAACTAGAAAAAGTGTCTTCCAAGAAAGCAATTTCAAAGAACAGGCAGCTGCAGGTTCGAACGGGGGAAGAATCAAAGATGTTAAAATTAAATTTAGATCCCATTGTGGTGGGGGGTCTCTAATCGGAGGTTTCAATAAAAAGATACCTCGAAGGAATGCCTTGCAAAGTTTATGTGACATAATGTTGTGGTCCAAAAGGCCCATATGAAAATTTTAAATGGCTGCCAGTTGAACTTTCACTGTGGAAGAAGAGGATCCTGAATGAAAAATCTCAGCTAGGAAGTCCAATACCGAATGAATTGGAGCAGTATAGGGGTCTATGTTCCTAGCTTTTGCCCAGAAAGAGAAACGTCGCCATTTACTAGTGTAAATCTTTCTGGTAGAAGATTTTAGGGAAGCTACTATGATATCCCATACAGGATTAGAAATCATAGGAAGCCTGGCTAAGGATGGAAGTGGAGCAACCAAGCAGTGAGGTTGAGAGAAGGTATGGATTGGTGCAGTTGACCCGACTGGTGGGTCAGAAGATCTGGAACCGGGTCCAGATGCCATGGCTGTACCAAGAGATAATGATGTAGGAACGGAAACCATATCTGTCGAGGCCAATAAGGGGCAATGAGAATCAACTTGGCTCTCAAGGCGGTTGCTTTCTGAATTAGCTGAGGTATCAGCGGAAAAGGAGGAAAGGCATAAAGAAGTCCCCGGGGCCAATCTTGGGTTAGAGCGTCTCTGGGGGGATAGCCTGGAAGGGGGAAGAGAGAGAAGAAGTCTGGGCATTTGCTGTTTTGAGGTGTAGCGAAAAGGTCGCAGCAAGGAAGGCCCCACTTCTGAAAAATCTCTTCCGTCACTGATTGTTTGAGAGACCACTCGTGAGGCATGAGAATAGCTCTGCTCAATCTGTCCGCTATGATGTTGGATTTCCCGGGGATGTGCGTTGCTATCAGAAACCGGTGAGAGGAGATTGCCCATTGCCAAAGTCTGAGAGCCTCTCGACACAGTGGATAGGACTTGGTTCCGCCCTGTTTGTTTATATACCACACTACGGACATATTGTCCGTTTGGACTGCAATTGTTCCCAGGGGAAGAGAGTCATTGAGGGCTTGCAACGTTAAAAGCACTGCTCTCATCTCCAGAACATTTATGTGCAGATGGTACTCGAAAGGTTGCCAAGTGCCATGGACCATTCTGCCCTGATAATGCCCCCCACCCAATCAGGGAGGCGTCCGATGTAACCGTGGCAACCGGGGCAAGAGGAACAAAAGGTCTGCCTTGATGGATTTGAGGGGACGATATCCACCAAGTCAGATGCCTTTTGCAAGTTGGAGTTACTATGATCTCGTGACGCATGGGAAGTTGTTGAAAAGACCACTGGGTGAATAGCATCCATTGTAGAAGACGCATGTAAAAGCAGGCAAGGGGAAGAAGTGTTATGGCGGCCGCCATAAGACCCAATACCTTCAGAGCAAATCTGGCCTGAATTTTGTTGCTGAGAAGAATCACCTGGACGTGTCTTTGAATGTCCAAGATCCTTTGGTCTGTTAACTTTGCTGAAAGTTGTACGGTGTCCAATCTTGCGCCTATAAAAGTAATAGATTGACAAGGCGACAAGGCAGATTTTTCGAAATTTATAGAAATTCCTAGCCCTCTGCAAATGTGAATGGTGTAATTTCTGGCTTGGAGAAGCTGATGCCTGGTGGTGGCATTGAGGAGCCAGTCGTCTAGATATGGAAACACCTGGAATCCTTGACGTCTCAGGTGAGCCGTAACCACTGCCATACATTTGGTGAACACTCTGGGGGCTGTAGTGGGTCCAAAGGGCAGGGCTCTGAATTGGAAGTGATTGGTCCCCAGCCGAAAGCGGAGAAATCTTCTGGAGCGTCTGTGAATTTTTATGTGATAGTACGCATCCTGAAGATCTATCGAGCACATCCAATTGTCCTTGCCCAGAAAGGGCAGAATGGACTGAAGCGTGACCATCCGGAATCTTGATTTCTTTACAAACTTGTTGAGTTTGCTCAGATCTAATATTGGTCTCCATTCCCCTGTCTTTTTTGGAACTAAAAAGAACCTCGAGTAGATTCCGGATCCTATTTGGTCCGCTGGGACTGGCTGGATGGCTCTTTTTACTAGCAGTTTTGATATTTCTAGTACTGCTAGTTCCCTTAGACCGGGTGGAATGTCTGGAAGGGTTCCCTTTTGTTGAATTGGTGTTTGAATAAAGGGGATTTTGTAACCCTCGGATATAATTGACTGTACCCATTTGTCTTGAGAAAGGGAAAGCCAGGCTATTGGGTACAGCAATAATTTTCCCCCGACTGCCTCCGAAGGCAGACAATCGGGCAACATCTCAGGGATGCTGGAAGGGTTTGTCAGAAAGAGGCTCTCTGCTACCCTGATTCTGCGGACCACCTCTGCCCCTAGGGCGGCGTCTATTATTGTTACCCCCTCTGCCTCTGGGGGTAAACTGACTTCGTCAGGCGTGACTCCTTGAGATTTGCGGAACCACATTTTCCCTCCCTTCTGTCCTTTGGGGTAAGGTCTTGAAGGGGTGGAGAAACAGACTCCTACGGCAGAAAGAGTCTTGCCATCTTGTTCGCATCTAGTCAAAGTGTATTTCACTTGAGGTCCGAACAAGGTCGACCCATCAAAGGGGGAGTTTGTGAAGGATGCCTTGAAGGGGTCTGCAAAATTACAAAGCCGCATCCAGGACTGACGCCTTAAAGCCACTCCTGTGCCTGCGGCCCTACTCACTCCATCGGCTGCATAAGAAATGAGCCGCATAGAGGAGTTAACAATGGAGTTAAGGATTCCTAGCTGTGAGCTAATCTTATCCTGAGACCCAGCAGCTGACGGATCCTGTAAAACTTCTCCCAACTCTTTAAGAACATCTCTTAGAAGGCGGGTGAAGTGGCATAAGTAGTTCAGCGATCTCATGGCAAAAGTCGCTGAAGAAAAAATCCGCTTGCCGTACCTGTCCATAGTCCTACAATCCTTGTTAGGAGGATGGACAGGTACTGAAGGATCAGCTAATTCCTTCTTGGTGGCAGCAGCCACCGCCATGGCATCAACTGGGACACCCTTTGTTAAATATTGTCTATCTTGTGGGGCCGTAATAAATTTTGAAGGCCTCCTAGGGATAGGTTCCACCGAATCCGGAGCCATCCATGCCTTTCGAGCCACTACCTCCATAAGAGGGTCGAAAGGCGGAGACACCCAGGAGGTGGAGGGTCGAGATCCGAACGCCTCCAGGTATACTGACTCGTCCTCAGAAGGATTAAGGGAGGGCCAGTTCCCCCCCTGCTTAAGGAGTTCAAGGATGTCTGAGAATGAGACATCCTCAGAGGAGGACCTTGGGGATCCCTCCGACTCATCCAGGTCAGTATCTGATGTAGTAGACTCAGGGGAGTCTAGATGTTTCCTCTTACATGTCCTCTTACGCGGGGTTCACCTGACGGATCAGGAGAAGCCTCGGAAGAGGAAGATATTCCCAATGGGGAAACCTGAGGCGTTGGATCTCTGGGTCCGGGAGCAAGAGAGTGGGAAGAGACGTCAGCAGGCACTGTAGTGGGAGGAGCTGATGGAACTGTCCGTTGACTAAGCCCAGGGGCTAGTACACTCCTCATCACCTCGAAGGCTCCCCCGTCAGAGAGACCAGAAAGTTCCCGCTCCGAAGAGATAGGAACCCCAGGCCTCACCGAGAGGGAAGGCTCTGAGGCAGATGTCGGGGCCGAGCTCACCAACGCCGAAGCTCCGAGAGGGAGAACAGGGTCAGACAAGGGTCCAATGCCACTCGCCCCCTCGGAGCCGACGAGAGAGACCAGACGCCCGGATCCCTCCAATGAAGGTCTCAAGGAGGAAATCGGAGCAGAGGACGACGGAGCCGAAAGGGGTGGTATCGGCTCCGAAGCCACAACGGTGCCGGTTCCGAGGAGCTCCGGCTCCGAGCTCTGTAAGAGAGTCGAAGGAGGAATGTTTGGTGGATGTGAAATAGCTACCGTCTGTTGAGATGGGCTATGGAGTATTTGGGCCAATGCCTGAGACTTTAATAGTCTACTCACCACTCTCTCGAGGTCGTGATCAGACAGCCTGGGCGACCGAGAAGAATGGCTCCGATGGCTCCGCTCCGAGAGCAAGGGTGATCTCGGAGCCGAACGTATGGATTTCACTGAAGGGGATCGAGATCTCTTTTTTGAGATCGATGGAGCCAACGGAGCCGAAGATACGTCGGCTCCAGCCGGAGCCGACACTGAATGTCTGGATTGGACAGTATCGGCGCCGGATGGAGCCAATACTGAGACTGGTAAGGTGGAAGGATCGGCTCCGGCCGGAGCCGATCTCGAGCCTGGTGAGGGTGAACCTGAAGCCGACGGCTTGGAAGTCTCAGCTGAAGGCTTAACAGGTTTCGAGGGCTTCCCCGGCGCCGACTTAGTCGGGGAGCTCTCGGGCTTTAATAAGCCCCTTAATATCAGCTTATTTCTTCGCTCCTGCAGGACTCTTGGGCTGAAAGCATGACAGATAGCACAAGAGTCCTGCAGGTGCAAAGGTCCCAGGCAATAAACACAAAAAGTGTGACCATCTGTCAGAGACATCTTCTGACAGCACGAGTCACACTTCTTGAAGCCTGAGACCTTAGTGTCCTTCGACATAACTGTGTCGAGGAAACACAATACAGTAACACACACACAAAAACATTCAATCCAACAATTTAAAATAAACAGGGATAACACACAGTCATACACAAACAATCCCTGACAGGAAAAAATTTAGGGAGGGGAAGGCCTAGGCCTAAGCTAGGGAAAGGGAATAAATTACTCGAAAAAAAGGGAACACTGATGGGAATAGGGTTAAAGTAAGTCGTTAAGTTTAACAAAACACAAATATATATATATATATTTAAAGGGGGGTAGACGAAAAGTCTCAAAAACTATTCAATTACCTAGAGCTGGTAAAAGAAGGCACCTCGTTAGCGAAGCGGCAAAGGAGATCTGGGTAGTCTCCGCCTTGCATCATGGGATATAGGGTTGCCTCGAGCTGGTAAAATTATCTCTCGAGCTTAGCAAGTGCTGAGTCGGAGCCGAGGATCGGCTTCGAACCCATCCAGCAAGAATGAAGGCGAGATTGACAACTTAACATCGAAGGTTTAGATGCTACTGCTGAAAAAAAACTGTAAAATGCAATGTGCATAATTCTTAATAATAAACTCCTAAATTATTTTTTGACTTAAGTTCTGCTCAGACTGTCCTGGGCCTAACCACGTGACCTCTAGTTTGAGTTAGAAAATTAAAGGAAATAATAAAGAATTGCAACAAAGAATATTTAACTTGTGAATTTCCTAAATAAGATAATAAACTATACACAAAATACAAGTATACAGTTCTATCAAAAAATCCACTTATCAAAATCCAACCTAGGATATGCAGGCTGCAGCAAATGGAGCATATTAAGTTACAGTGTATGCATATAATAAAAGAATGGCATTAATGCTTATGAAGAAACATTGAAAATGGTAATGACAGATTGTCAACAAACATAGCTATAATCATGATAAATAACATCATGAAACAGTATACATCCGCCTTGTTTAAGAGGTATTTTGCAAAATAAAATATGAACTCAGCAACGCAGCTTCAATAAAAAGTTTATTTAATCAGACAACGCTTTCAGCTAAAAAACCCTTCTTCAGTGTATACAAAGCTTTGTCTGATTAAATAAGCTTTTTGTTGAAGCTGTGTTGCTGAGTCCTCCTCCCACGTCTCTCACCCCCAATATCTGTTTCTGTTCTTCCATTAAGCTCCCTTTAGATTTACAGAATATATGGGTTATAGGCATTATCAACTCCACGTAATACCTCCGTACCTGTAGATCTAACCCTCAAGCCCCACTTTCTCTACAATCTTCCTTTCCTACATATAGCCACTAAGTGGTAGCAAACATCAGAGCATAACATCGCTCCAGATTTGATATCCACATCTCCACAGTTGAAACCTCTACCAGCAAACTTGTTTTTCCCCTCCTTTTCAACCTACTATATTTGCCACTATTTACCTGCTCTTTCACAGATAGCAACACTGACATATAATAATAAGTTAGTTACCCTGTGTCCCAGTGACTGATTGTTTTTCTAGTCTCTCATTTCCCTCTTGGTTGGTTCAACCCCGCTCTGTTCGCCCTGCGGGCTCACTCTGCTCCCCTACCCTACCCCCAATTCCCACCCACCCCAAGTACTCCTACACTTATACTTCACAAACCACACCCTCCCCACTATCCTACCTATCCTCTACTCCAACCAATCTAGACAACCTAGCCATACCCCTCCTCAATTACCTATCTCCTTATCCCAACTTTATCTAGCACCTGTACCCTAAGTACTTTTCCCTTCTCCTTTTTCTCTACCTAGACTCTACCCTGCATTCTTCTTCTACTTTTCCATTATCCCTGCTTAACCTCTTTTACAATTGTACATGAAACCTTGTTGTACTTGCACAGGTAATCCTTGCAGTATGCCTACAACAAATAAAACCATCCAGACTAAGCTACTACTTATAGCCATACTTACACCACCCCTCACTTCTGCCTATCTCCTCACCTCCTTTGAAAAGTTGAAAAACTTCCACTTCAACTACTCTCCAAAACAAACACGTATTCATATTTCTACTCTTACATGCTTTCAATCAAATACCACATCCACTCCCTGCTACCTACTATCCAAATACCATCGCCTCACACATATCAAATTCTATAACTCCAATGTAATGAAACTAAAATACCTAACTAGATAGACTTATAACCCAGATCATAGACCAAAAGCTCCAACCCTTAATGATGGTGACATCCACCCCAATCCAGGCCCAACCAATGTTACCACACTAACATCTCACAGCAACACTCTCTCCACCCTACCTACCTTGACCAGTCTCTCCAACTCCCTAGTAATAGGACATCTTAAATATCCGCAGTATCAACAACAAAGTTGCCCATCTCCATGCCCTTCTTGACATTCATTCCTTTGATATCTTCTGTCTTACAGAAACTTGGTTAAAACCAAGCACTAAAGATACTGAAATAATTCCCCCAGGTTATAATACATCGAGACTTGACCGAACTAAATGCAAGGGTGGAGGAGTAGCCCTTCTGTTTAAAACTGGATTACAGATCTCCTCACTACCCTTTATCCCCCCCCCCCCAAGATAGTAAAGTTGAAGTCCTTATTTCTAGACTTAAACTCAATACTAGCAAATCCCTAAACATCATCTGTATTTACCTACCTCCTGGTAATAATAATAGCACCATAATAGAGGATATTCTTAGTTGGGTATCTACTACTTTCCCACAAGAAACAATCATACTAGGTGACTTCAATACTGATTGGAAGTGGGTCAATACTGACAACCCTTCCTCACATATTAATCTTCATGGATTCAGTCAAACAATTACCACCACTTCTAGGATTAACAAACCAAACAAAAAAGAGAGTATCTTAAATTGGATACTTATTAACAGACAACAACAAACTTATAAAGTAGGAACTTTGCCTGATTATGTAAGTGATCATACTTTAACTTACATTATAAGACAAAAGAATGACATCCCCAACTCCCCCATGTACAGGATCTCACGGTCCAATAAACACTTTAACCCTATACTTTTCCAAAATGAACTTAATGCCTGTGACTGGAACCCTCTAAAATCTCTCCCACTCAAAGAAGCTGTTAAATATTTCAACTCTAAATTCTTAACAATCCTGGACGTACATGCACCCAAACGATCTATTAGAATGAAATCCAAAATAGCCCCCTGGCTGTCAAAAGACACTAGGCAAAAGATATTGCTGAGGAACAAATCTTGGGCTAAATGGAGATCCTCCAGAACTACCCATGAGCAACAAACCTTTAGGCAGTTGCGAAATATCACAAAAAAAGCCATACTCTCTGACAAAAAGAACTACTATTGCAAACTACAGCAAACTCACCATAATAATCCACAAGGGTTTTGGCCAGGCATAACTAGACTCCTACACTCTGGACACTCTAGCACACCATCTCCACAAGGAGCTGATAATAACTCCCCCAGGGTACTGCCAACGCATTCAATCCCTTCTTTACAGACACCATACAGTCCCTAGCCCGTCAACTGTCCACAGACAACTCTAGTCTCCCTATCTCCTTACCTGATACTCTACCAACCTTCCAACTACAACCTATCCCTACTACTTGCATCCAAAAAATCATCCAAAAGCTTAAGCCATGTACCCCCTCTGCAGACCAGTTACCCTCAGAATACCTGCAAAAGGCTGCTAAATACATTGCCTACCCTATATCCATCCTTGTAAACAGAACCATAAATGAAGGAATCATCCCAGACATCTGGAAAATCTCCCACATAATCCCATTACATAAAGGTGGTAACTCCACTGATTATTCCAATTACAGGCCCATAGCTCTCTTATCACCCCTAACAAAGGTTATGGAAAAATGTATTCACCATCGACTAATAAAACACTTAACCAAACACAACATCTTAGCTAGCTGCCAACATGGTTTTAGACCTTTTCACAGTACCACCACAGCTCTCCTTTCATTCACAAACTCCATTAACTGTAACTGTAATAACAACAGCCTCTCTTCAGCACTCTTCATTAACCTATCAAAAGCTTTTGATATGGTCAACCATCCCCTACTCATAAAGACCCTAGAATCCCTCTCTCTAGACACCAAGGCAGTCCACTGGTTCAAGTCCTACCTTAACAATAGGCAACAAGCAGTTCTCTGGGAAAATAAGCTATCTTCCCACCTGCCTGTCTCCCTTGGTGTCCCCCAGGGCTCCATTCTAGGACCTCTTCTTTTCTCTTTGTTCATCAATGACCTCCATGTAGCAATCCCTCAAGCCACCTGCATACAATATGCAGATGATTCTACACTTATCTGTTCTGCCAACTCCACATCTGAACTATATTCCCTAACCCAGAAACTATTCAGCACAGTAGAGAGTTGGTTCTTGCAATGCTGCCTCCTTTTGAATGCCAATAAGACCAAGCTCTTACTCTTTACACCTACCAGTAAATCCTACCCTATAAACTTCACAATTAAATCAAATAATGGTACCCTTATATCCCCAGACTCTACCACCAAACTGTTAGGTATCACAGTTGACAATAACCTCACATTCGATAACCATATTAACAACACCATTAAAACAGTAAATAGGAAAATGGGCTCCTTATATAGAATAAAACCCTTCTTAACACCAACATCCAGAACTACAATTGCCCACTCCCATTTAATCTCAACTCTCCTTTATGCTTCACCCATACACACTAACCTGAAAAAAGTAATCTTGCCAAACTAGCTAACTCCTACAATAATATAGCCAGATTTGCCACAGGGAATCCATTTAGAACTCACCATTGTCAGAACCTACAGCAACTAGACTGGCTAGAATTAATAAACATTTTGAGACTTTCCCGACTCACCATTGTTCATAAGATATTTTATCAACCAAATAACACACCTATACTTTCCAACCTTATCACCCCCTATAGGAATCTCAACTCCTTACAATCCTCTAACACACTTCTTGCTAGCACGAGCAAGTCTAATAACTTGGCAGGGGACTCCTTGTTCTCCAATAGTGCAGGAAAAAAATGGAACCTTCTGCCACCTGATCTAACTTTACCACCCTCCCTGCAGCTCTTTAAACAGAAGCTCAAAAAACATCTTAAAACTCATTGGTTATGTCCTTCTTGTAACCCTGACTAATCCTCTGCTTTCTCTACTGCCATCCCTGTACTGCCTCCTCTTACCATTCAATACTATCTCTGGACTGCCTCCTCTTACCAACCATTACTACTTTACCCCCCTGGATAGTAGTAAATATCTCAACTAAAATTAAATGACCTATGCTATGAATGTAATCCTTGGAATGTACTGCATATTCTACAGATATACTGTTCAGTGACTTATTCCTATCCTATATGCACATAGTACTTTAATGTATTTTTCCTCTCATTAATACTCATTTATTTTAACATCCTTTCTTTGTATAAATTGTACATGATATATTTAAGTGTTTTTATCTCAGTGTTACCATTGGAGCTTTTCTCCCTCGGCCTCCACTGAAAATGGAAATATATCCAGCTGGACTAGCCCGGTTAACAAATGTAAAATAAATAAATAAATAAATATTTTATTTTGCTGTTTACTCTGCATATGAACTGAAGATTAACTTTGTATCTTGGTTTTTACTAGTTAAGAGGTATTTTGCCACAGAAAGATATGTTCTTTGAAAAGGCTGTAACTTTAATGAACCTATATAGTACAGTTATTAGTACAACTCTATTTTATACTAGTATGCAAGACAATAGTACATTGTTTTCTTCAGTGTTATCTGTTTGGAAGAAGCATTATTATTCAAATAGCTAGCAGGGAAACAGTTGAATTCATATCAGGGTATTCAGTTCGCTGTTTAGACAACATATTATTGACGTCTGACATATATTCACAGAATTTCTTAAAATAATAGTTGTTGTTGTGTCTTTTGGCTTTTCCCGGTTAGGGGTCGCCACAGCGGAACTCCGGTCTGCTAATGATTGGTAGTTGATTTTTACGTGCCGAGTTACCAGCCCTGACGCACAACCTTCAACGAAGGTACACCCATTCACTCATGTCTCCACCCAGAAGATGCTCCAGCTGAGAATCGAACCGGACAATGTCTTACTGTGAGGTGACAATGCTAACGCAGCACCACCACCATGGGATCATTTCTTAAAATAATAGTAATAGTAAACCCTTATATTAATGTATAAGCCAGCTGTCTATATCTCTTCTACAGATCTTCATTTGCCATGAGGTTTTGTAAGGCAGCTTGGATTAGAGAAGACAAACTGTTAAGTTAAATTTTTGCATCACTTTTACAAATTAATCAGATTTCCTTTAGACACATGAACAAAACTGTGATGGAAACAGTTCTGACACTACCAGGACAGTCTGCTTATTCTTTTACTTAACTTTCAACCCAAAAATGGCATATACACAGAATAAGTGAAACAGTGTAACTTTAGAATCTTTTAGCAATGGTTTTAGTGTATGTAGTAAATGTCAACTTGTTCAAATACTTTGTGACAAAAAAGTAGCTAGTAATAATTAGTTAGCAACTAATAATAATGAACTATAAGAATTCTACAACACATTTTGAACATTAAGGCTGTGGATATGTGCTCTGAATAAAACAAGTACTGCATTAATAATACTTTATGAAACAAAATATATGATTATGTTTTGTTTCAGTTCCAGATCTAATGTCATATAGAGTTTCTATCCCATTTTAAAGAACAGAACACATACCAAGACCATTTTGGCATCAATGGGTCCTTTAGTGAAAGTTGCAAAAATATATTGCATAAATCATCAAATAAAATAAAACTTTAGCAGATGAATTTTTAGTTCAGATCTACTGATTACTTTTTTTGTTTTTTTTTTGCCTTCTTGAAACACCCACCACAACCAAAACTATGGTTATAAACTCCTGAAGTAATAATGCAATCGATCACAGATGCAACAAAGCATTAAGCAGAACAGTAGGAAGTCTCATAAACACATTAGAGATTGAAGCCATGTCTGTATAACTTCTAGCAAGGCTCCTTTTTATTAAGTATCAATGTGAAAGAAGAAAAATCTGTTGAACTGTTGTCATGCATAAAATGCAAAGACAATGTAACACAGACTTGAAGTAATACCATTTGTTGGACCAAAATAAGTTTTGCAATTACTCATCTTTCAAGCTAGCATGAGACCTTAGTCGGGAGTTATCAAGTTAATGATGTTGGATACTGTGCTTAAATATCTACTTGTGCCTAGAAAGTGTCATACATAGTTTCTTTCCTATTGACTAATAGAAGAAAGAAATGGTGCACACTATACATGACTGCAAAGCCCATGCATGTGCTGGAGAGGGCACATTATCACAGAAGAGGGATGATAATGCACCATATTAGTGGCCTTTTTCAAAGACAATTGCACTATATCACTTAAGCAGCATAACAGCCATGATAGAAGCCCTGCTTTCGATCGATAAAAACTACAGTTGCAATTCTGTGAAATCACCTTACTTTGAGCAAAATAGATATTCTGAATAAATTAGATACCAGTGTGTATTATCATATGGAGATAGACCCCATGAAAGCAGTTACCACTCAAGGGGGCACATCAGCTACAGACAGTGTGTGTGGTAACCCTGCATTGGCTATGACAGAGGACTAACAGACGTGAAAGGACTCAATCTCTCTGTGCACATGGAACAAGCAGGAAAGGTTGTAGTCTTGGTGGAAGGGGATCATCCAGCCAAGGTACAGGGAACAAGTGGGAATATGTTGCAGTCTTCTGAGGGGTTATCCAACCAGGGCACAGAGGACAGGCAAGAGAGGTTGCAGTCCTTTGTGTATAGGGGATCACTCAGTTAGGACTCAGGGAACATAAGCAGGCTTAATGACAGTCCTACCATGTAAGTGTTTAAACACTGTGCTATATGAACTACACAGAATGCTGGGCCTGGAGTAGACTGGGCACAGACTTTGCTATCAATGCAGTGGACAGCATTCATGGCTGATGTGCCTATAGCTGACACGTTATAGTGCAGTACAAGAGCAGTTAGCCTATAGCAGTGCACAGGGCTCTGACTGACCACCTGTAGTGTGCTGGGTACAATCTGGAGGCAACTGTTGTCTGGCATGGACTGTCATGTATACCCTCACTGCTCCACATGTGTACCCAGTGTTGTACCTTATCTATTCTGGGACCAGAATAGTCTGAAGAACTGATCTGGAGATCATGAAAGTGCTCACTTTTGTTATTTTATACTTGAATTAAAGTGTTGTACTCTTGCCGTGGAACTCTGCCACTTCTTTTTTCTTGATATTTCTGCTGGTGTTGTTGCCGGAGCTTACTCAGTACTCACTCTATTTTTTGCTGTTCAAAGTCTTCCAGAACCAAGTGCAGAAGGGACTGATGCATGAAATTAATGCAGCTGGTGACCATAACAGGATATTGGGAAATATACATCTCAGGAACACCTCCATGTCAAAGCCAGGAGTCAGAAAAATGACCGATCAGGATGGAATACTAACACAGACATATCTCACAGAGACAGGAGAATTCTTGTTAACCCTCAATGGTTAAAGTGAGAGAAGTGATAAAACTCTCATACATCAGTGGACTGGATGCTGGATCTGGGCTGGTGATGACCACCTACATGTCCATAAGGGATGTACTAACTAAAAAATGGTGAGTGCCATTCCTGTAAGACACTGCCTAGCACCTCTGCATGGTTTACTCATATGTATGCATCTGCAAATTTGTCACCCAGGGACATCAGGACTGCAACACAAACAACCTGTACCACAAGGTATGTTCATAGATTCATAGATATTTACTTGGCTAATGACCACCATAGCCCTTATAAGCCTAGCCATGCAATGCAACTCAATTGTTTACCCATGTATCATGACATGACAGTCTATCAGGAGGGGTACTTTAGTTTACAGGTGGCTAAGGGATTTGTGGGGGGACTATGTTAGTTAGGTAATACGTTACTTACTGTCTGCCTCTGCCCATTAGAGCATGGGGCCAGACCAAGGGTGTATTCCTATCCAACGGTCAAGGTTACATATGAATAGAGTCAGGGATGAACTCTGCTTCACTTGGATGGGGAGCCTGTTCCATAGTGCAGAGATCCTTTGATACACATATCGGTTTAACCAGCATGTTCTACTTATGTCATAGGCAAAGTTTAAATCCATGGATTTAATATTTCTAGTGCTGTTCATTTTGCAGATGTGCAAAGGATACCTCAGGGCTAGATTTGAGAATGCCTTATATGTCAGGTATAGATCATCTTTCATTAATCTGTAGGAGACTGATTACAGAGATAGGGCCTTAAGGCGATTTGTATAGGACAGTATGTTAATACCTTGGATTTTTCTGGTGAGGAACCATGGTGGGTAATACAACTACTATAAATGCCTGGTCGGGTACATGCCAAAGGAGGCATTGTACTCAGTGATAGGGCTGACAAAGGATGGGTAAAGTGGTACTATAACTTCCCTGAAGCTGGATTCCATACCCTTACATTTAAATTGAGCTACATAGAATGACTTTCTTCCTATCTTGGCTGCATGTTGATCAAAGGCCAGATTGCTGTCTACATATCTTCCTAGATCCCTAACTACTGGGTCAACTCTTTGGGGGTGTTTTATTGATAGAGTAATTGGATTGTGTAGATGTTTTACAGAAAGGTACTGTAATGCACTTCTTAATGTTAAATTTTAAACCATGGCTTTAGCACCAGTCATTTGTCTGTGTTAAGGCCCTCTTGCAGGATATTAGTGTTGTGGGGGGAAGTACAACTGTGTAAGTTAAACTTACAATAACAGTAGATGTTTAAATGATCTCTGCTGCAATAGCCTTAGCTATATGGGTTATATCCTTCCAAGGATATAACAGCCGGCTACCTTCCAAGCTTTAGGGAACCTTCCACACACCCAAACTGTCATGCAGCTCAAGCTGAGATGACTAAAAGGCATCTTTGGGTGTGAAGCCCTTCAGAACTTTTCTGCTAGTAGAGAGGCAGGGAAGCTGAGCCCTGAAAGGACAATGCTAGGAACAACAAAAATCAAATGTTAACATAATGGCATAAACAACACACCAAAAACAAGAGGAGTGGAGGGAGTGATCATTCAAACATCTATTGTTATGATAAGGTTAACTTCCACAGCTGCACTATGTTCATCATACTGATCACTGCTGCAGTAGCCTTAGCTGTAGGGGGTAGATTACCATAGCTAACTACATTTGGGCAGCGGAAAGAGAAGAATCCAGGACCTCTTGGAGAATAGTCTGGACAAAGAGGAAGAATCATGCTTACAGTTGCTTTGTAAAAGTATGTACACAGGACCAAATAGCAGCTTCTATAATACTTTTAGAAGCCAACACTTTCAAAAAAGCCATAGATGAAGCCAAGACCCTGTTAGAGTGGGCCTTGACCCTGCCTGGAATAGTTTTGTTATGGTGAGTATAACAAATAGTAATTGCCTTAGGCAACCATTTGGAAATAGCCTGTTTTAACACAGGTTCCCACCCCCCTTACCTTCACAAGAAATGAACAATTGATCCAAAGATCTGAAATATTTAGTTCTGTCAAGATAGTACCTAAGTTGTCTGTGGACATCCAAGGTATGGAGTATCTATTTTCCCTCATTTTTAGGTTCAGGAAAAAAACTGAGATATGGATAGTTTGGCTTAAAGTAAACTTGGCCTTAGGTATAAAAGAAGGAATAGTTCTCAATTCTACCCCTAAGGGAAATGAGATAGGGTTGGCTCACCATTAGAACTTGCAACTTAAGACAACCTTCTTGCAGAGGTCAGAGCAATCAGTAAAACTGTTTTCCATGTTAGGAACCTCAAGTCATCCATATTAACTGGTTCAGATGGAGCAAGTATTAACTTCTGTAACCCAAAATCAAGATCCCAAGGAGAGGCCACCAGTTTTCTTGGAGGCATTTTATGCAAAACCCTTTTAAAGAGCATTTTGACAAGAGACTGCATTGAAAGAGGAGGATCCATGGGCAGACATGCTGAAATGGCTGATAAATGAACCTTGTCAGAGGAACAAGAAGGGCCAAAGGATAGTAACTCATACAAACATTGTAGAACCAGAGAACAACTAGCCCTGAATGGGTGCTGGTTATGTTATTGGCAACAACAAGAAAACCTTTTCCATTTGTTAATATATAATTTTCTAGTAGCAGGCTTCTTTGCCTCCTTGCCATTATTACCTGCTGCACATCCTGAGTAAACAGGTGCTTAAAAGGAATTAAGTCCCCATCATCCAGTCAGTCAACTGAAGTTGATTGATGTCGGAGTGTATTGCACAGTCCTGTTCTTGTGTGAGTAGATCTAGTCTGAAAGGAAGCTTGAGGTAATTGCCTCTGGCCATTTCTAAAAGAACGAAAAATCACGATTGCCTGAGTCAGAAGTGAGTCACCACACTGATCTTGGAGAATTCATTCTGAATCTTCAGAAGTACCCTGGATATTAGTTGAAAGTGTGGAAAATCATACCAAAACATTCCTGTCTATGAAAAACAAAAAGGTATCTCTCTTCCAGACCTTCTTGCATGTTGTCCTGGAACAGAAATTTGCTAGATGAGTGTGTTTGGAAAGGAGGAAAACAGGTCCACTCAAGGAACACCCCACAGATAGACTGAATCTTGGAAGACCCCCTGATTGAGTGTCCATTTATGAGTGTCTGCCCTGGTCCTGCTCATTTTGTCTGCTATACAATTTTGCTGTGACAGAATGTAGGATGTCTATAGAGTGAGACTGTGCTGTGAAGCTATATCCCAAGCTAACACAGCTAGTCTACAAAGGGGGTATGACCTGGTTCCTCCTTGCTTCTTAATGTACCAAATGACTGTGGTATTGTATTTAACCATTAGAGGATGGTTGAGAAAGATAAGTGTTTTTATTAGGGCAAGCATCTCCTTGGTGTCCCACACACTTGCAATTTTATTCCTCCTAAAACTGCTCCCCAAGCAAAGTCCATGGCATCTGTGCTGACTGACTGCTTTGCAACAGGGAGGAAAAAGGAGAGACCTGGGTTTGGGAAATTTGCTATCCCTACCAAGTGACGTCTCTTTTGACAAACCCCAGGACTTGTATTTGAAAGGACAAAGGAAGTTGTTGTTGGAATCAAACAGACTTCAGATACCACAGAATCCTTCTCATGTGGAGTCTTCTCAGGGGTATCATGGGAATCATAGATGCCATAAGACCCAAAATCCTGAAGTATTCCCTCACAGTGACTGAAGTATGGGTGGAAAACCTTAGATATAAAGATTTATTTTTTTCCTGTGAAAGAAAAGCTTTTGGAATTAAGGTGTCTAGTTAACATCCCAGGAGCACAATCATCTGTGAGGAGTCAACAAAGACTTTTGAATGTTCTACTGTAATCCCAGCTTATGTAGTAATTGTCCCATCCAAGAGATATCTATGACTCTTTGAAAAAGACTTTGTAAAGATAAGCAAGTTGTTCAAATATGGAAAAATGTGGATACCTTGTAGCCTGCAATGATACTTTGTGAACATTCTTCTTGCAGTGGATAGTCTAGAGGACAAGGCCGATAACTAATAATGTGATCCAGCTAGACAAAATCTTAAGAAACTTCTGCAGAATGGCTGAATACAGATGTGATAAGCATCTTTTAAATCTACTGCTACCAGGAAACTGAAGAGAGAGAAGAGGCAATAGGATGTGACATCATTTTGAATTTGGGCACTATCATAAACACTTTTAGGTAAGATCCAGAACTGGTCTCCAAGAATTTTCTTTCTTTTATATTGGGAGTATCCTTGAATAAAAATCCTTCTCCACCTGGGAAGGAGGAACTGGTTCTATCACTCCTTGGGACAGCATGTGATGAAGAACAAGTGGAAACAAAAGAATCTGATCAAAGGAGGAATTTCCTCCCACTGTCATCTGAAACCCTGATGAATGATTTATTTTCAGAACCCATTTGTCTGAAACTATGAGTTGCCAGACAGAAAAATGGAGATTCACACTTTCTAGAAGAAAAAAGAACCAGAGTGGGAGGGGTTCACAAGGTCTCTTGAATAGTCATTCATACTTGTTGAACTGTCCTTGGTTTTGAGAGGTTCAAGACTTCTTTTTGAAAGCACTTTGCCATTTCTTCTTAAACATGTGTTTACCTGTATTTTGTTGAGACCATTTATTTTTTTTTGGTGGGATGGGGGGTTGCCAAAATTGGATGAGAAGAAAGAAAATCCTTTGGAAAATTTGGAAAATGAAAGCTAAAAACTAAGGGCAGAAGGGCCAACCACTAAATCTCTATCCAAGAAAGAATTTAAAATCTCATTTTTAACATCATCTGGGGAGGGTCTAAGAATGTAGCCGTGCAAATCTCCTCAAAACAGTTCCTTGCCATAGCCCTGGAAGAAGTATCAAAAGAGTAATACACACACTGCAAACAATGAGTAGTGACCTGTGCAATAAAATAAGCCAAGTTATTTAAAGCAGATTTTTCCTCATAGGTATAAACTGTAGATACAACATTCCTCATGCTTCCACAATTTGTCAGAACAAACTTTAACATATAATAATGGCAATTTTAAATTATAAAAATCAAAGTTGCAGATGTATAGACTTTTTCCCATAACTATTAATGATTTTCCATCCTTATCTGAAAGAGTAGGATTGTAATTAACTAGCCTAGCAACAATGGTATCAACTAAATACATCACTGCTGGGTCAGGTTTGGGAATAGAGTATAAAAGTTCATAAGACTGAGAAACGTTATATGTCCTCTTATATATCCTGTCTGCCATTTTAGGAGCAGCTGGCTGACTGTCAGGAAAAATGCAAGAAGTAAAACACACACACACACATCCTCTAAAACAGAAAGAACAGGAGGAATGGGTGTATGTTATGGAAAATCCTTCTGTAACAATTCATAGTATTTTCTGAGGGACTGAAAAACCAAAGTCTTCTTCCACTGAAAACACTGGCACATTCTAACAATAGTCACAGAGAAAACCCCACAGGGAGAATCAGAAACTGAGCTCTCCTCTACGTCTGAACCAGAAATCTGAGGTTAAAAACATATCTATCCCTGCATCTTCCTGTTTTGATTCAGAATTCCGAATCTCTTCAGAAAAAGAGGAATCACTCTACCTTTTACCAGAAACTACTTTACAAAAAGGATCAAAAGCCTGAATTAAACACTGAGCCAGACCCAGTAAACTACTCCTATCTAAAGAAAATTGAAGAAGAGTAGATACATGCTTGGTTTTCTGTTCCTTTTTGACAGGAAAAAAGAGACCAACCACATTACTGGGAAACCTTCCCTGTACTCTCTCCCAGGACTGACAAGAGCAGTTTACCCTTGCTCAATGAGGGACCCCAAAAGCTGCAGACAATGTGACTAATCCTCACTCCTTAGTGGTTGTTGGCATACCTTTTAACCTTGAATCATCAAAAATCTGGACAAAGACCCATGAAAAATAGGTAGAAATTTGTACGCTGATTAACATAAAATTTGCATGCATAATTGTGTAATCCCCAACCACTCCAATGGAATTGTGGGATATCAACTTTCAAATGCAAACTGAAAAACAGAAAAACAAAATATGGCCCCAGAGTCCCCCCTGCAGCCATTCCAATGTCCCATTATGATGCTAATTTGCCCCATTTACCATAAACACTAATGTGCATACCGCTTTACTTCTATAATGATTATTTGGATTTTATTTTACATTTTATAGCACAAACACTAACAGAGATCTGCTAAACAAAGCACTACAGTCTCACAAGGAAAATAGACTTAGCATTAAAACTTCTCTGCCCTTGAAACTCACATTCATTGAAACAGCAATGAAATTCACATTCAAAGAAAATGCATCTGGCCAATGGCAGATAAAGATACCTTTGGGCTGTTTTCAAATCATAGGCCCCTTGCACACCAAACATACATGTGTTTTTTGATACAGCTTTCTGACTGTATTATTAAATGATATTCCTCGTATAATACAGCATACTTGTTAAAGCGGATTTTAAATTTATTGTTTTGAACATTTTTTCAGTAAGCAGTGAAACAAAATGCATGAACCAATAATGACAAAACTGCCCAATTCAGAAAATTTCCATCATAAAAGTCTACTGAAACTTCTACAATCCACCAGTATCACTAAAAATGTACAATCTCTGCAGAAGTAAAAGTCATCTAAATAATTCCACATTAAAGAGATTTGTAACTAATGAAGTGGTTGCTGCTAGCAAACAACTTTACATTTCATTGTTTCATCTACAAGTAAAGTGCCTGTTGCCCTTGAAGAATAAATTGCCTATGTTACATTAACAAAATGATAAGCTAGTAATATTTCAGTGGAGAGTGGATGGCAAACTGATAACAGGTTCATAGTTACTAGGTATCTCCGGCAAAGGAGGACATCCTCAGGACTGCAGCATCCACCCCCTTTAAAAGTACAATGCAATACAGTTTCAGCAATCCATCTACATACTGTTGGAGTAGAATGAACCCGCAACCTTCTGCAGCAAAACCAAATATACTACCTGTTGTGCTACTGCTACTAACAATGCAAGTTGAATAAATACACACCCTCCTCCCCTCAGTGTGATATAATGTGCAGTTGAATAAATACACACCTTCCCCCAACTCTCAATGCAAGAACAAGTCAGCGGGTTGAATACACATACCCCTTCTAAAGAGAGAGCAACTACCTCAGTGTGGACTTACAACAACTGATGAAAGAATGAGTGGCTGTTGGCTGTACATAAAACAGATGGCTGATGAAGGAGCTCTTTGCCTCCTTTCCTCATGAACAAAAGAATTCCTTGCTATGTGATTGTATATACTGTATAAATAAATATACTGTATAAATAAATATTCTGTATAAATAAATGTTTCATGTGCAGCACTGCAAAGCTGATGGTTCTCACTTATCTGATAAATACAACAAACACATGTTAAACAACATTCTGATTATCACAGATCTCACTACTTGAAATAAATGAGTATCCACCAATGCTGAATGACTAGTAGTACATTAAGTACTTGTACAATTGTAAAGAAAGAAAGAAAAAACGTGGGAAGATGGAATGAGTGATGTAAGGCCACAATGGAAGGATATCATCATGTTTGGTGAAAGATATCATATTAAGGAAAACTCAGGCATTGGACTGTGCTAAAAGATTGCAGGTTATCAGTTTCTTTTCTGCAATGCATGAAAGGCAGAGGTTTTATAAACAAATACACATCATGTTAATAGTATACCACTAGACAAAGAAATATGTATAAAAACTTAAGGCTGCATACAAACACACACACACACACACACACACACACACACACACACACACACATACACACACACATACACACACACACACACACACACACACACACACACACACACACACACACACACACACACACACACACACACACACACACACACACAGCAATTGTACTCATATGTACGGAGCACCTCAAGCTGCCTCCTGTCAACTGCTTACAGATATATTACATTTGTATACTTTAATGACCTTGAAATGCATGCTGAGAGTGGACTTACAACTGATGAAAGAATGAGTGGCTAACGGCTGTACATAAAGCAAATAGCTGGTGAAATGCATGCCGAGCGGGCCATACATAAAGCAATGACGGTTGAATGCAAACAGCTGGTGGAGTTATAATGCACACCGAATACACACCCCTAAACTAACTCTAAAGAGAGCAAATACACAATTAAGCACACACCCTAAATCCTAAAAAGAGAGAGCAAGTATCTCAGTGTGGACTTAAAAAATAAGTGGCCATAGTACATAACTCAGTGTGGAGTGGATTTAAAACTGAGGAAAGAACGAAAGGACATACATAAAGCAAATGGCTGGTGGAGTTATGAAATGCATACATGCCAGTTGAATACACACACACACACACACACACACACACACACACACACACACACACACACACACACACACACACACACACCCTAAATCTAAAGACAGCAAGAGCAAGTATCTCCAGAATGAAACAACTTGCAGCAGCTGTAAGCAAATAGCTGGTGGAGTTATAAAACAACAAACGGAGTTAAAGCAATTGGAAATACTTGCAAGAGTAGCTGGTGGAGTTATGAAATGCACGCACACACCGTTAGACAAAACTTGCACACAGTTTCTTGGTTGACACTGGCCTGGCTGGCACACATACAGTTATACGAGTGACACCAATGAACGAACTTGCACACAGTATCTTGGCTGGCAAATAAAATAATGCAACACTGGCACAATTGTTCTTACCTGGCTGGAGGACTCTGCAAAATGCAAATTTAAATTATGCCACCCGCCATCACTCGCTGACTGTTATATTACCTATTCCCTTCCCTCCATATCCAACATGCAGTAGCTGATGTCATCACACATGCCTATATAGGCTGGTGATGTGTGGTGACATCAGCCAAAAATTTAAAGTGGTATGGTAATTAAAAAAAAAAAAAACAACTGGAAATTCGGAATATAAGGGGGCCACTTGGGAATTCGTGGCTTCCCAATATTTTACCATCAAAAATGGTAAATACCGAGGAATTCAGTATGGTTCAGAGGTCTGGCTGTAGGTGTTACACCACAGCAATTCTGGGATAAGACATGAGTGGTCTGATGTACAACAAATGGCCACATCAGAATCACCTGCCTGCGGGTGAGGCAAACTGCAAGCCTGCTATGGTGGCAAAGGTTGTTTGCTTATTTTTTTTCTTGCTGTGGCTGGAAGAAGGACAAAATGTGGGACTGACAGTCAGTTCCATCATCAAGCCAAAAATGATGCCTCTTTCCCAGGGAAGACAAGCAACAACTGCAGGTAAACACTACTAGTCCACAAAGATTACTTTTTTGACAGAAAAACACAGTAAAAAGCACTTTATTTTACTTTTGTGGGATTGACATAGTGTTTTAAACACAACTGATCTACAGAAAAAAATGTTTTCAGTTACTTTACAGCACTCTTAAATGAGCATCCCATTTAAAAGTATAAAAAATGTAAAATGACAACTACCAGAGAGTAAATGTTCTTCCATCAAGACCAGCAAGTAAAACGAAACACAAATAAGCACAGGAGTAAACCAAGGCTAAAAGAAACAATCCACATATACAAGGTGACACAGTCCAGTTCACGAAATCCACTGGAACAATAGTTGTTAAAACATCCAAATCGATTTATTAGAATACAGAACTGGTAAGCGCTTTCACCCAACAGGGCTTCTTCAGACCAAAAACATCTCTACTAGTAAAGCACATATATAAATACACCTATTAATTAATCAATTAACTAAAATTATGATATCACATCCTGGCAACAATTGAACATAGAGGTGAGTCTACCTATATGACACTGTTAAATAACTTTTTTCTACCAGAGAACAGTTTGCGAGATAAGATGAAAGAGCAGCAATGGCTTGTTTTTTTTTTAAATATCTGATGCCTGTAGTTGATCGGATGATGGAACGTTTACTGGACAATGCTTACCTGTATGAAAAGAGATTGTTAGAGCAGAAAAGAAATAAAATACAGAGGGGCACTGCCGATTTCAGGAATGGCCATGTCTTTACTTGGCCTAGGACTGAGTTTAACAGATTCAATGGACAGTGGAGACGGGGTAATAATGCTTACAATAACACTAGTAATCTTAATACCATTAGTAGTGAGGAAAGTTTGTCATTAAATGTAGCCACTAATGTTGAACTTGTTGTTAATTCTTCCACTCAGATTGAGAATGTGAATGCTATTGATTTGAATGGAACTGCTTTGACATTAAGGAATATGGATTAAAATAATGAACAGTCAATCAGTAATGATGCTGACAATCTGAATAATAGGCCAAATGTAGCAGAGTTACATACAAATGGGATGGGAATGATGAATGGCGACCCCTCAGTTAGGAGGAAAGTCCCTATGTCTAATAAACATGTAGAGATGAACTGTCTGACCCCTTTCCCTATCAGCGATCAATGCAGGGGAGGGAGAACCAGATCCATAAGCAGAGGGAGACAAAAATGGAAGGTCTCAGGGGAAGAACACACAGGGCCCACCCTCAAGAAAATGTGGGAACGAGTACCCACATATTAGTTTGGAATATCTCCCATAGATTATTAACCAAGATGAAGTGGAAGTTCTGGATAAAGGATTATCTTTTATACCTTCAATGCAAAGTGATCTAACAGATACAGTGCTAGATATAAAATTATTCAGTCGTAATGTACAACTGAAATTGGAGTTTGGCAATCAACCGATGGAAATGGATTGGACATCTAATGTCACTAATTTATACTGAAGGTCACTAGGCAACAATGCCATTTTAGCATACAAGTTCAACAAAAACTG
The DNA here is from genome assembly GCF_019279795.1 of Protopterus annectens. Taxonomy (NCBI): domain Eukaryota; kingdom Metazoa; phylum Chordata; order Ceratodontiformes; family Protopteridae; genus Protopterus; species Protopterus annectens. Next base: position 667,739,749 of record NC_056737.1, read on the forward strand.
TTTAGTGTCCTTCAATATATGTGAATATCTCTCCACTACTGGTCTTAAATACTTCTCGAGGTACAATGACATTGGTTCAGTCACCCAACCCCTGCCTGCCACAATAGGTCTCATGGGGAGGTGTACAGGATCCTTGTAGACTTTCGGGAGTCCTTGTATGATAGGTATCAGTGGATTATCAACCTTTAGAAACTTGAACAGTTCTATGGTGATAATACCACTTTTCAACAAATCTTCTAACATGTCTAATAACCTCATGACACATACCTCTACTTCATCCATCTGTATGATAGAATAAAACCTGTTCTCACTCAACATACTAACCATCTTTTCACAGTACTCTCTTTTATCCATTATGACCACTGGTCCACCCTTGTCTGCAGATCTGATGACCATTGTGTGGTCACTCCTAAGTCTATTTAATGCTAATCTATGTCTGGTAGATAAGTTACCATTCCATCTCTTTCGACCATTATCAGTATTCAACTTACGTAAGTCTTCTTCTACCATTTTAGTAAAAGCATCTAAGGGGATGTAAATTAGGCACATACAGACTAGGTTTACTAAAAGTGGAACCATCCATTTCCATCGGTTGATTGCCAAACTCCAATTTCAGTTGTACATTACGACTGAATAATTTTATATCTAGCACTGCATCTGTTAGATCACTTTTCATTGAAGGTATAAAAGATAATCCTTTATCTAGAACTTCCACTTCATCTTGGTTAATAATCTATGGGAAATATTCCAAACTAATGTGTGGGTACTTATTCCCACATTTTCTTGAGGGTGGGCCCTGTGTGTTCTTCCCCTGAGACCTTCCATTTTTGTCTCCCTCTGCTTATGGATCTGGTTCTCCCTCCCCTGCATTGATCGCTGATAGGGAAAGGGGTCAGACAGTTCATCTCTACATGTTTATTAGACATAGGGACTTTCCTCCTAACTGAGGGGTCGCCATTCATCATTCCCATCCCATTTGTGTATAACTCTGCTACATTTGGCCTATTATTCAGATTGTCAGCATCATTACTGATTGACTGTTCATTATTTTCATCCATATTCCTTAATGTCAAAGCAGTTCCATTCAAATCAATAACATTCACATTCTCAATCTGAGTGGAAGCATTAACAACAGGTTCAACATTAGTGGCTACATTTAATGACAAACTTTCCTCACTACTAATGGTATTAAGATTACTAGTGTTATTGTAAGCATTATTATCCCGTCTCCCCTGTCCATTGAATCTGTTAAACTCAGTCCTAGGCCAAGTAAAGACATGGCCATTCCTGAAATCGGCAGTGTCCCTCTGTATTTTATTTCTTTTCTGCTCTAACAATCTCTTTTCATACAGGTAAACATTGTCCAGTAAACGTTCCATCATCCGATCAACTACAGGCATCAGATATTTCAAAAAAAAAACAAGCCATTGCTGCTCTTTAATCTTATCTCGCAAACTGTTCTCTGGTAGAAAAAAGTCATTTAACAGTGTCATATAGCATAGACTCACCTCTATGTTCAATTGTTGCCAGGATGTTATATCATAATGTTAGTTAATTTATTAATTAATAGGTGTATTTATATATGTGCTTTACAATAGAGATGTTTTTGGTCTGAAGAAGCCCTGTTGGGTGAAAGCGCTTACCAGTTCTGTATTCTAATAAATCAATTTGGATGTTTTAACAACTATTGCTCCTGTGGATTTCATGAATCGGACTGTGTCACCTTGTAAATGTGGATTGTTTCTTTTAGCCTTGGTTTGCTCCTGTGCTTATTTGTGTTCCATTTAAAATGTTACAGTCTTGAACAGTCCATTAAAACACAACACTTCTAGTTGTAAAATAACTTTCCTGCAGAAGAAAGTAAAACAAAAAAAAAGTTAAGAAAATGGAAGACTTTTTTTCTCCAAAGGGAACATATGTGCCCAGTAGAGGAAAGCACAAGATGAACATCGATCCTCAAAAGCCTTACAGGAGTGTTCTCTTTGGTGGCAGTAAAGCTCTGAAAGGCTTTGTGCCCAGACTTGTCTTTTAATCAGCTCAGCTCAAGCTGCATGACAGTTTTGGAACTCATTAAGTGCCTTGAAGCTTTGGAAGCTGGCTAGCCGTTATATCCTTGGCAGGATAAAACCCATATAGCTAAGGCTACTGCAGCAGTGATCAATATGATGAACATTCTACAGTAGTTCCCAATTTACAGTCATCTGTGAACTTGATGAGCCAGAGGTCCTTGACATTAGCTTTGACTTCAAGAAGAAGATGCCAAACAGCAGCAGGTCCAACATGGGCTTCTGAGGTACTCCTCTGATGACTGGTCTCTTGGTAAAGGTGGTCTCACCAATCCTGATTTCTTGGTTCCTATCTGTGAGCCAGATGGAAAACAAGTGAGTTATGTTAGGATCTAGCACATAGGCTATGTATAGTATTGGTCTGTAACTGACTGCATGCCGTATGGTGATGGGAGTCATAAGTATGTGCCAGCATTACCATGGATATCTTATCTGTATACATTTACAGATTCCACTGGGAGAGAATCCAGCATAATAGATTGGCACATGCCTAATGTCAGCAGATCTCTGGAGACTGACAATGATAGCACCCTGAAAAAAAGGTGCATTCTCAGGAGATGGTGGGACTGTAAGCAATGCTAATGTTGGATGGCACACTTCCACTACTGTAGGCCCAGGATGGACCTCTGGTATCACCTGTGTTTAGTATAGGTCATCCTATCCATGTCAGCCCCACCTCTAATACACTCTCATCACCACTACTGACAGCATTGAAGAGCCTCACTGCCCTTAAGATGTACACGTATGACACTGGAAAATGCATGTATGTAGATGTTATCATCAAAACTCTAGAACACTTCCTGATCTTGGTGTTACCCTTAGCATCAATCTGTAAGTCTGTGATCCAGACAGAGATGACCACTATTCAGACCATGTCAGAACTGCTTTGGGTGCTCCATGGATTGTCTGAAGACATGCAACCATTTCAGGGACTGCAGGACATTCAGCAATACATGCAGGGTGACACTATTTTAGCAACCTGTAGCAGACATGCCTGGTAAGAGCAGTGATGGCCCACTTAGCATCCATTAGTGCATTTACGCAGTGGCCTGGAACTGATCTCCATGGTCGTGTTAGGAGAATGGTTGCACTCTGCAGGATTGCACACCAGGCTAACACAGACTATTCACACCATCCCACAGATGACTGCACTGTCTACACTGTCTGTGGCTGTCTCCACTTCTAGTCATTTACACACTTCTGGATATGCTACACTCTCTAAAGGGTTCCACTGTGTCTTCCATCCCTCACCAAGGACAATTTCATGGACATGGCTGATACTCTTCTGGCTGCCATACTTGGCCATGGACACTCTCATTGAAATAGCCAACAAGTTTCCAGTTCTTCTATAGATACACACCAACAAGTCACCCAGGTCCAAAAGTTTAACACCATCCCACTCCTCCACAGCCTTACCTTGTGTAAGGTTTATCCATGCCCTAACACAGCATCATGAACACTATCATCCTGCAACAGTATTACAGCCAGGAGCCAAGGCTACATTCCTGCAAATGTGTCTGACATGCTATCCAGTATCATAGATAAGTTGCCTTCAGTCCTTAAGCTGCGAGGTCATATGGTAAACCTGCCAATGTTCCACCCATGGAAGCTCCAACCAACCGTTGGAGGAAGTGATCCCAGACACTTCCCAACCCCTAATCATGAATGTGTATGACTACCACATATATCATCCTTAACTCCTCCATTTGTGCTAGCACTGCTGTCTTTTATCGCTGTACGCTCCCACACTGGCTATAGGTCTCATTGGAAGGTACTGTAAGTTTTTATAAACTTTCAGTAAACCATACAATATTGGCACCATAGGATGTAAAAAAATAAAATATTTATACACAAGTCCTCTGTAACCATTTCTGTCATGAAAAAATCTAAAACAAAGAAAGAGACCTTCTCCATAATACCTTTTACAGTCCTACTTGAAATCTCCACAAAGTTTTCTTCCTTATTCAACATTTCACTCATTCGCATGTAATAAAAATATTTATCCATGACAACTATACCCCCTCACTTGTCTGCAGGTCTTATTTCCACTGAATTCATATCTTTTAGTTCAGCTACTGCTCTGTGCTTGTCTAGAGTCAAATTGTAGTAGTCAGTACCACCATGCAACTTAAAAGTATGTCTGACTTCATCCTCACAAACCAAAATGAAAAGTTTCTATTACTGGATGCAGTTTCAGAGTAAACACACTAGGTTTCCTGAACACCTGATTGTTTTCTTCAGTTCTCTGTTCAGGAAAATCAGTTTTCACAGTCAGATTTCTAGCAAACATTTTCAAATTCAGTAACATATCCCCCATCTTTTGGCCGGGATGAAAGACAGACCCTTATTTAATAATGAAACATGCTGGTGTTAAATGAAGTGAAGAAATATTAACTACTAACCCACTGATTGTTTGCTGCATGCCCTTGGTCCGTTCCACGTTCTCTCTGCGCCCATTGTTCCTGGATTTTATCGGCAGTGGCCATTCTAATAAAAAAGAGGAATTGCTGTTAGAATTAGAAGGAGTGACAGTTTCTGTAGCTACCAAGGAGCTTGCAGCCATTTGTACTCCGTCGTGGTTAGGCTCAGGAAGAAGTACTTTTGAACTTGGGGGGGGGGGGCTTGTAACTCTGTATTAAGAGGAGTATCTGCTTGTTGGGAAGCATCCCCTAGCAATGGATCTTCACTCACAGTCACTGCTCATTCCCTGGGCCAGGAAAAAATGGCACCCTTATGGAAATCCAATTTATCATGCTGTAGCTTCTTCAACTTAGATTCCTGAAGTCTCTTTTCAAAGGCCATAACATTGCCGTATACACCTTCTAACTTATCCTCAATTAATTCAGAAGTAAAATCACTTTCAATACCAGTTTGTAGACACAATCTCCACCAAAAAGTCTCTCTCCTGGGTTAGGAAAAAACTAATAGTCTCATATATTCCATACTTGTTTTAAGATTTAGTGCTTGCCAGCCCTTTAAAAGAGATAGATAAATATCTCCATAGGTTGGCATACGCAAAATTCATAGACCCCTCAGCCACGACCTTGTGGTGTATGCATGCCTCTATGTGAAACCTTTGCCACTGTATGCATTTGTATTTAAAAAGCTTTGTTTCTAAGTCTCTAAGACTCCTCATTAGGCGCAACATAATGCCTTCATCAGACTCAACTCATCGACTGGCAAAATCACTTAGGATAGCTCCACGTAGTGGAGTAACATCAGAATAAACAGCTTTACTTAATCTTTCCATACGTCCTCCAATGAGACCTGTAGTCTTGGGAAAAGGTTGGTCAACTGAACCTCTAGCTATTTACATCGAAAAAACATTATGTCCAGTACTGAAGAAAAATAAAACTATGTTGAAGGATACAAAGTGTTTCCTGCAGGACTTTTATGATGTGGAGAAGAAGTTTTTTTAATGAAAATCTTTTGTTTGTCATTATTGATGTTGAATCACTATTTACTGTGATCCCTAATACATGGAGAGTCGAGAATGTTAGAGACAAAAAAGAAGTTATGTACTCACCATAACATTCCATGTTTGTAGTCCATCTCACCCTTCATTCTTACATATGGGTTCGGAGCTGATCCTCGTCTCCGACAAGGTTGATTACAAAGCTCTAAATCTCTAAGTTGGCTCATGGCCAGGTAGGTATCCCATAATGCACTAGTAATAATCCCCAGATCTTGTTTGCTGCTGTCTATAAATGTGATACAAGATATTTCCACAAGGGAAAACAAAGATGAAAGGTCTCCAACCCTAAGGAAGATAGACACTATCTTGTCTCCAGATCCTCCAAGGATACATGGATGGGGGGGTAGGTGGGTGGGTTCGTAAGAATGAAGGGCGAGATGGACTACAAACATGGAATGTTATGGTGAGTACATAACTTCTTTATGTTCTGTAGTCCTATCTCGCCTTCATTCTTACATATGGGACAGCTTCCCTAACACCTTTTTCTCAGCTGGCTCATGGGAATATACTCCTAAGAACCGTGGAACCTAAGGAGGCTCTACCCCTGGAGGCCAAGTCCAATTTGTAATGAGTAATAAAGGTATGAGGGGTAGCCCAAGTTGCTGCTGCACGTGCTGTCCATTGGAACTCTGGCTTGAAAGGTGGTAGTTGTGAATATAGATCTGGTGGAATGAGCTTTAATTTTAAAAGGGAGTTCTCTGCCATTAGAGGAGTAAATAAAAGATATGCAATTTGAAATCCAGTTTGATAACATTATCTTGGAGACTGGCATTTCTTTTCTCGTCTCCGAAAAAGATAAAAATAATTGGTCTGATCTCCTAAAATCTTTGGTTCTATGTAGATAGAACCTTAACTGTCAGTGTACATCAAGTTGATGAAACTTATACTCCGCTTTGTTTGTATGATTTGCAAAAAAGACTAGCAGTTCAATAGTTTGATTCATATTTGATTGAGAACAAATCTTGGCGACGAAGGAAGGGTTAGTGCGGAGGAACAATCTGTCTCTATGAAATATCAAGTAAGGAGGTTTGACTGAGAGTGCTTGCAGCTCTGACACTCTTGTGGTGGACATAATGGCTACCAGAAAAATAGTCTTCCATGAGAGGAACTTTAAATCACATGCATGTGAAGGTTCAAAAAGCTTTGAAAGAACAAAATTTAGATCCCAGGGAGATATAGGTTCTTGAAAAGGAGGTCTTAGTAAGGTAGTGCCTTTTAAAAATGATCTACACAATCTGTGAGCCATAAGATTAGGTTTATGTTGTCCCAAATGAAAATGGGAGAAAGCTGCTAATTGAGCTTTGATTGTAGCAGCAACTGATCCCTGATGAAAAAGTTTGGTTAGAAATTCTAACACTATGGAGGCTGTGTATGGATCTATGTTCTTAACTTTTGCCCAGAGAGAAAATCTTTTCCATTTGCTAGCATACAATTTTCTCTTAGATGGCTTATGAGAAGACATCAGGATAAGTGTAACTGCAGGGGAGAAATCATAAAACCTGACTAGGGATGGAAGTGGAGCAGCCACGCTGTCAAGTTAAGGGTGTGAAGACAGGGATGGAACGTGCCTGACATATGTGTCAGAAAGTCTGGTACTGGGTCCAGAGTCCATGGATCGTCCAGAAGGTGAGGCTCGAGAAAGGGGAACCAAATCTGACAAGGCCAGTAAGGAGTGATGAGAATCATTCTGCTTCCCAAAGACTCTGCTTTCTGGATCAATTTCAATAGGGAGGAAAGGTATAGAGAAGTCCCGAGGGCAATTGTGGACAAGTGCGTCTCTCGGTGTCTCCCTGGGGGAGGGATAAGGGTGAAGTAGCTGCTGCATTTGGTGTTCATTGGGGTGGCAAACAGATCGCAGCAAGGCTGTCTCCATTTGCAGAAAATCTGTTCCTCGACTTTCTGATTCAGAGAGCATTCGTGAGGCATCAAGATTGCCCTGCTGAGCTTGTTGGCTATCACATCGGTTCTCCCCAGGATATCCGTTGCAACTAGAAAGCGTTGGGAAGATATTGCTCACTGCCATACACGTAGAGCCTCTTGACATAGGGGGTAGGATCTGGTTCCTCCTTGTTTGCTTATATACCATACCACTGACATATTGTCTGACTGGATTGCTATTGTCCCTAGAGGAAGAAAGTCGTGAAGTGCTTGCAATGCTAGTAGCACTGCCCTCATCTCTAGAACATTGATATGCAAGTGAGACTTGTTTTCTTGCCATGTGCCTTGGACTGTCCTTCCTAGATAACCCCCCCCCCCCTATCTGGGAGGCATCTGTGGTCACAGTAGTAATGGGTTGGCTAGGAATTAATGGTCTCCCTATCATTAGTTGATTGGACTGGATCCACCAATGAAGGTCCTTTTTGCAGGATTCGGTTATTAAAATGGGATGAGACAGAGGAACTTGCTGAAGAGACCACTGGGAAAAGAGTAGCCATTGTAGAATTCTCATATGTAGTCTGGCTAGTGGAACTAGAGTTATAGTAGAGGCCATGGTTCCTAGAAGTTTGAGCACTGTCTTCGCTTTCACCTTGTGTTGGGGAAGCAGGCTGTATATTTGTTGACTTAGATCTTGCACACTGTCTGAAGGAAGGTGAGCCATCATTGCGACTGTGTCTGTTTCTGTGCCTATAAAAGTCACATATTGAGAGGGTGACAAGGCAGACTTTTCCCAATTTATAGTAATACCTAGCTGAGTGCAGACTTAGATGGCTGAATCCCTGGCTTGTAGAAGTAGGTGCCTGGGGGTGGCAGTCAGGAGCCAGTCGTCCAGGTACAGAAACACTTGGAATCCAAGACGTCTCAAGTGAGCCGTTACTATCGCCATGCATTTGGTGAACACCCTGGGGCTGTGGTGAGACCAAAGGGCAGAGCACAAAATTGGTAATGACTGGCTCCCAGCCAGAAGAGTAAATGATTCTTCGATACTCGGTCCATTTTTATGTGGTAGTACGCATCTTGGAGGTTTGTGGAGCACATCCAATTGTCTTTCCCTAATAGAGGGAGTATAGACTACAGTGTTACCATTCAGAACTTGGACTTCTTCACTGATTCGTTTAACTTGCTGAGATTCAAGATGGGTCTCCAGTCCCCTGTTCGTTTTGGCACTAAAAAGAATCTGGAGTAAGTTCCGAATCCTATCTGGTCTGCGGGGATGGTTTGGATGACTATCTTTTGAAGCAACTTTTGGACTTCTATAATTGCTTGATCTCTGTGATTGGGTGGGACATCTGGGATTTTCTTGGTTAGATGAGGTGGAAAAGAGAAGGGTATGTTGTATCCACTGGAAATTATTTTTTGTACCCACTTGTCTTGTGTGATGTCATGCCAGACTTCTGGGGTAAAAAGATAAGTGACCCCCAACTGACTCCAGAGAAGCACAGTCGGGCCCCACTTCAGGAGCACTGATAGGGACACCCATGAAAGGATTTGCGGCCACCCTGGTTTTGCGGACACCCCCCCCCTGCCTCTAGGGCAACGTCTACCATTACTTCCACCTCCTCTGCCTCTGGAGAAGGAATCACCTTGTGTGTCTGGGAAAAATCTCTGAGATTTCTTGAACCACATTTTTCCACCTCTCTGACCCTTAAGATATGGTCTAGAAGGGACGGAAAAACATGCTTCCATGGCAGAGAGAGTTTTCCCTTCCTGCTCACATCTGGTGAGTGCGTCTTTTACCTTTGCTCCAAACAGAGAGGAACCGTCAAAGGGGGTGTTGGTAAATGTAGATTTGAAGGACTCCACAAAGTTACATAAGTGCATCCAGGAGTGTATCCTAAGGGAAACTCCTGAACCCGCTGCCCTGCTTGCTCAATCTGCTGTGTAAGATATCAGCCTCATGGAGGAGGTAACAATAGAATTTAAGGTAGACAACTGAGCAGTAAACTTCTCAGGGACTCCTTCAGTTAAAGTACCTTGGAGAGTATCTCCTAGCTCCTTTAAGAGATCTCTTTGAAGCCTAGTGAAATGGGTGAGGTAATTCAGTGATCTGAGTGTAAAAGCTGCTGAAGAAAAAATATGCTTCCCGTATCTGTCCATCATTCGAGACTCCTTGTTCTGTGGGTGGACATATGAGGAAGTTTCCGCTAGTTCCTTCTTTGTGGCTGCTGCCACCACCATGGCATCTACAGGCACACCTTTGGTCAAAAACTCTTTTTCTTTAGGGGCTGAAAGAAATTTGTTTGGCCTTCTGGGGACTGGTTCCACAGCATCAGGAGCTTCCCACACCTTTCGACTCACCACATCTAACAGCTCATCAAAAGGTGGAGACACCCAAGAGGAAGGTTGAGACCTGAAAGCCTTCAGGCACACTGACTCCTCATCAGAAGGGTTGATGGTGGGTCAGCTGCCTCTCTGTTTCAAAATCTCTAGGATATCTACGAAGGAGATATCATCAGAGGACAACCTAGGGGACCCTTCTGACTTCTCGAGGTCAGTGTCAGAGGTGATGGACTCATCAAGGGAGTCTATGTGCTTCCTCTTGCAACTTCTCTTCTGAGGAGGCTCCTCAGAAGGGTATTCTGGGGAGGTCTCGGAAGACTGGGGGCCACCCAAGGGGAGTTTCTGAGGCTGCGGGTCTCTGCTGTCAAGAGAGAGAGATGGTGCTGAGACAAAGGTCAGAGCTTGAGGGGGAAGACCACGGGAAGCCTTGTGTGGAGCCGAAGACCTAGACAGCATGCTCCTCATCATCTCGAAGGCAGAGGTCTCCGGCTCTGAGGACACAACCGGTTCTGAGGAAGCCAAAGTAGCCCTCGGTTCCCAAGTGATCAGCTCTGAGACAGATGTAGGATCCGAGCTCAGCTGAGCCGATGCACCGAGAGGTAGGCTCGGAACCGCAGTTTGGGCCCGAGCATCACTGTCAGGGCCGACTGGTGGGCTTCAGCTCCTAGACACCATGGATGGCACCAAAGGTGTCGGAGCAGAACTTGGCTCCAAGACAGACAGTTGGGGTGCTGGAACCGACGGTTCCACAACAAATGGCACCAATAGCTCTGGCTCCAAAAGACCGACATGGCTCGGAGGAGGAACAGAAACAGGTAATATGGCCTTAGACGGCTCCAGAACAGATTGGGTCAGAGCCGACAACAAATTTGCTAGCGCCAACTTCAAAAGTCTAAGCACCACTCTCTCAACATCCTCCTTGGAAAGACTCTTGGAGGATCTGGAAGACAACGTAGGGGATCGAGATCTCTACAAAATTGGAGATCTGAGTGTTGAGGATACCAGCAATAAATCTCTTGACCAGCTCCGAGATATGGATTCAGCTATCAGCTCTGAAAAACTTGGGGCCGAAGCTGGACAGTCTATATCAATAACCTCGACCGCCTCTGAAGGCAGAGGTGCCAAAGAGGTAAAAGGTTTGTCAAGTTTGGCAATTTTTTCTGGAGGTCCTGATTTAACAGTCAGTGTCGGAGAATGTCTTTTAACAAACTTGACCTTCTCTTTTTTAGAAGAGGGAGACCTAGAGTGAAAAGAGGAAGCACTAGCTAAATCCTCCTCAAAAGAAGGTTTAAGGAGACCTTTCAAGATCAGTTTATTCTTCCTTTCCTGGAGAACCCAGGAACTAAAAGAATGGCAAAAGGTACATGTCTCCTGTAAATGTATGGCTCCCAAGCAATAAACACAAATGCTATGCCCATCAGTCAGGGGAATGTTTTGTGAACATTTTATGCATTTTTTGAAACCCAAAGGTTTATGGTCCTTGGTTTCCTTAGACATACTACTACTTTCAACAACAATCACAGACTATAAACTCAGAAGTATAACAAGAAGAGAGGACAACGTCCTCTAACTTAAATGGGCCTAGCCCTGCTCAAGAAAAAAGAAACAAGGGAAAAGACAACAGAGGAATAGGTCCTCTACCTTAAATGGGCCTAGCCCTGCTGAGGAAAAAACAGACACAGGAGAGAGGCAGTAAAGGACTAGGTCCTCTAATTTAAACAGGCCTAACCCTTAACAGAGGGGTAGACAAGATAGAGAAAGGCAAGCAACAGACATAGGCTAGAATAGGTCTTAATTAAAACAGACCTATGCCTAAGAAAAGATAGCAATAATTAGCACACAGAAAAAAAACAAAGGGATACAATTAGGGAAGGCCTGCAGAAGCGACTGCTAACAGATAGCAATAACAATTTGCAGTAAACTTCAAACAACACACTAGCTAACTAGTACAAGGTAACAACTGTAAGTTATAAGTACTATACTATTATACTCAAAAAGAACACTGAAAAAGAAAAATATTCCAACTTAGCCACGGCCAAAAAAGAGAGCACTTGTGAAGTCATAGAGCAGCAAACGAGATCTGGGGATTCTTACTAGTACATTATGGGATACCTACCTTACCACAAGCCAACTTAGAGACTTAGAGCTTTGTAATCGGTCGAGTCAGAGCTGAGGATCAGCTCCGAACCCATATGTAAGAATGAAGGCGAGATAGGACTACAGAACATTAAGTGTTTAACACTACAAAAGATTGATCTTATATGTACTTTATTAGAAATAGTTCTAGAAAATAATGTTTTTGTTTTTAACAGTACTTTTTTCCTGCAAAAATTTGGCGTAGCTATGGGCACAGCCTGTGCGAATAGCTATGCCAACTTACCATTGTTACAATGGGAAGAGATGTATGTGCTACATAACAATAGATTTACAGATTCTCTGCTTTGGTACATAAGATTTGTGGATGATATATTTTTTGTATGGAGAGGCTCAAGTGAAATGTTGATGGAGTTTATTGATTATCTGGGTGGTACTATGCCTTTCCTTAAGTTCACATTTAAATTTTCCAGGGAGCAAATTGACTTTTTGGATGTGACAGTAAAGAGAACAGAGACAGGAAATCTTAGTACAGGCTTATTTAGGAAAACCCAGCAGGAAGAACTCATTATTGCACAAAAATAGCATGCATCCTAGGCATGTCCCTAAGGACACTTTGAAAGGGCAAGTGTTTAGGATAACGAGATTACATAATAAGGAACATTCCTTAATGGAAGCTTTAAGTTAACTGAAGAAAGATTTTTTTTCTCAAGAGGGTATTCAGATAAAGAAATAAGTGACTGTATATCCCTTCTTTTACAAGAGAGAATGATGAAAGGGAGACCCTACTTTTCAGAACATGATATAGAAGATAGGGTGATGCATGGTGGTAGAGAGGATAGACAAGTTAGAGTTCCTAAGAACGTCTTTAGCAATGTGAACACCTATTGTAACATTATAAAAGAAAGTGGAATATTTTAAAAGCTTCTGAGGATTTGAGTGGTATAATTGGTGATACACCTCTTTTTTCTTTTAAAAATAACATCACTGCACAGACAGTTATGCTATAGAGCAGGAGTAGGTAAACCTTTAGTCACCCCAAGACAAGGTACTTTTCCTTGCAGAAATTGTAGCACATGTGGTTTTATTTATGTAGGTCCTAACTTTTTAAATACAGAATTAGGGACCAGTTTGGTACGGAAATTCTATGCTGATTGTTCCTTGAAGAATGTTGTGTACTACAATTTCTGTACAGAATGCAGAGCATTCTATATAGATAAAACTAATCATTCACTAAGAGAACGCATTAAGGAACACATGAGGGACATTAAGAATAATAAAGAAAATAATGCTCTTGCAAAACATACGATGATGTATGGTGTACACCATGAGTTTAGGTTTTTTTGTACAAGAGATCATTAAAGAGAATATTAGAGGAGGAGATATTAGGAACAGAACAGAGATAGCTGAACTAAAGTGGATTATATATTTTAATGCAGACAAAGCACCGGGAATAGTAAAACTAAAAACAGAAGTGGTTCCACACGGCAGGAAATTATTGCAGAAGAAATTTATTGCAAAAAAGTAAGCGCTTTCGCGAATAACATTCGCTTCTTCAAACTGTTTAAAAGACAAAAAGCACACACCCTTATAAATGCTCTTTCAACCAATCATGCTGCAAATAAAGCCTAATTGCTTTAACTTACAAAATACCAAAGCACCAGGAATAAATGATGCTGTCTCCTTGAAACCTTTATTACGTGCACGCTCACTTCTCCATTGATGGGTTATGCTTGTCATAATGTTTTATTATGTTTTTTTTAATGTATTATGTAGTGTTAATGTGCCTTTTTAGTGTTGATATGCCCTTAAGTTAATGATGAATGTGTAGCCTTAATTGGTTTAGATTGCTATTTATGTAACTTCAGGTTGGTTTTGATGTGTTTGAGTCTGAAGAAGCAACCAGGAGGTCATGAAAGCGCTCATTCTTCTTTTTATAATAAAGTTTTGTTATGCCAGTCATGGCAGGTCCTCACTTGGTTTTGTTCTGGGTTACAGTTTTAAATACTTGAAGAGCACCTTTACCCAGGAACCTTACTTTTTTCCTACTGTGTCTCTGAATCACTCCCTCCCTGCATGTAACCACTCACTGCTATATTTTGTTTAAGATAGTACACTACTTGTTTCTGAATAACCCCATATGTGATTTTTTTACTGGGTACTATTAGAATTGAGAAATATTTTATTTACTTAAGCTTATATTTCTGCTATATATCAGCCAGAAACGTTATGTCTCTTAAAGTACAAAGTCTCTTTAGTTCTGCAGTTTTCAGTACTTTAAGAACATCCTGGTTAGTCAGCAATTTAATGTAAACCTGTCTATGATTATCTAAAGCTTGTGCAGTTCTCAGTGCAAAGTGTGAATCATTATTCTTCTGTAAATCTAATAATGAGAACATGAAATCACAGTTTCTATCAAATTCCATGATTTATAATTATCAAGGATGCAATACAGTACAATATTCACTTGCTCCTTGCTTCTAGATTTAAAAGTTTGTCTTTTTATACTATGAATGTCAGCTTAGTGTTATGTCTTGCTTCTTCTAAATAATAGAGACATTGCTCCTCGTCTAAGAAATTATGCATTCAGATAGCACAAATCTCTTGACAATTATCAGTCAGGATGCTGTTTACAGAAAACAGTTATATAGAAATTTTTTATAGTTTATTTTAAGAAAAGTCAAAGCATCCCTCACCACCAAGAAAAGGTTTTCTTTAGATGATTTTTCCCTAGTAATTGGTATTTACATTTATTTTTTATAGATCACAAGTACTACTAGAACCGTGATAGCCCAAAGAAATAGAGCCTGACATCAGTGGAGAGCCATTAAAACCATAGCAACCAAACAAGAATTTCAAAAACTCAGGAACGAAACAAAAAAACAAATTCTACTAGACAAAAGGAACTATTTTTTCAATTTGCAAAATAGATACCAAAATAACCCCCAAAAACTCTGGGCAGGACTAAATACATTACTCCACCCCGGCAGACCAAGTACCCCAACACCAGCCACTGTAAATGATAGCACTGACATTCCAGAAGCCTTTAATAGATTTTTCATAGAAACCATTTCAAAATTAGTTCATCAACAACCTACATCTACTACTAGCAACCCCAAGCCTGCTACCAATATCAATACCACCTTCCAATTCAAAACTACTCCCACAGATTCTATAAAAAGACTATTAAGTAAACTCAAACCAACTAGCCTAGCTACCGACAACATTCCAGCCGAATACCTTCAAATAGCTGCTAATGAGATAGCATATCCAATATCAATTCTCCTTAATAGATCAATAACAGAAACCAAAATTCCAACAATCTGGAAAATAGCATATGTCACCCCACTACACAAAGGTGGGACCTGTACAGACCTTGCCAACTATCGCCCCATTGCCATATTATCCCTACTTACTAAAGTATTAGAAAAATGTATTCACCAGCAACTTATGCTATACCTATGAAAAAGCAACTTCTCACTCTTACCTAACATGGGTTTAGACCAGCCCATAGTACAACTGCCATCTTCTCCTTCACCAACTTAATCAACCAGAACCGGAATCTAGGCAAACTAACATCAGACATATTTTTACACCTATAAAAAGCTTTTGACATGGTCCACCATCCCAAACTTCTTGACTCCCTCACTGACCTTGGACTAGCCACAGACTCACTAGCCTGGTTTCAAAACTACCTAATAGGTAGACATCAAGCAGTCAGGTGGGATAACAAACTATCCACACTGCTCCCTATTACAACTGGAGTCTCACAATTATCAATATTAGGCCCTCTGTTATTTTCCATATTCATTAATGATCTCAACAAGATCACCCAAGATGCAACTGTCATACAATATGCTGATGACTCAACACTAGTCTGCTCAGCCACAAACCCCCTCACACTCCTTGCAACTACCCAAGTCTTCAAAACCATTGAAGCTTGGTTTCTCAGTAACAACCTGTTTACTGAACCCCAAAAAGACCAAATTACTAATTTTCAAACCAAATAAATCCAACTTAGATACTGATTCTCTCAGTATTATATCTAATGATGGTACCATTATCTCCTCAGACTCCCACACAAAACTACTGAGTGTTACAATTGACAACAAACTGAAGTTTGACCTGCACATAAATCAAACCATCAAAAACATACACAGAAAACTAGGCAGTCTGTACAAGAATAAAACATACCTAAATCAACAGACTAAAATTACTATGGCTCAGACTCTGCTACTATCCACACTTCTATTACCCCCGTCTTCACCAACCTATCCAAAACAGAAATTACAAAAGTAGAAACATGTTACAATCAAATTGCCAGATTTGCCACAAATGCTCCCTACCGTTCACATCACTGCCACTCACTATACCAACTAAAGTGGCTTGAACTTCAAAATCTCATTACCTTCCACCAACTAGTTTTCACTAAAAAAATCCTACTATATCCAGACAAAATACCAATACTATCAAATTTACTTAAAATACATGAAAACCCAAGACAACTACGTTCTAGTGACAGGACCTTAATCAAGATCACCAGAACCCACAACTCAGCAGGAGACTCCCTATTTTCTAACTACATAGGAAAAATTTGGAACTCACTGCCCCCTGATATTACCTCAGCAAATTCTATCACTAAGTTTAAACAAATACTAAAAGAACACCTATTTATCAATAGACAATGTCCATGCCTTCCCCCAGGCTGACCCTCTACACCTGCTTTTCCCTCAGGACTTTCTCTATCAACCTCTGCATACTAACATACTGCATGTACTAGTATTCTTAATATGCAAACCTCATCTGCTAGGAGTTCTATTACACTCCTGAAAGCTCTCTACTACTCACTGTGCTCCTCATCTCTTTCTTACACCATCATACTCAAACACAATATTGTAAATTTACACATATCTATGGGCAAATTAGACATCCTCTCATTAATTCAAGCAGAAGTTACTGGACATACAACTAACATGTCTTGCTACTACAATTTGCAGCTAAAATATTTTTTTCTCTATGTACTTTTAAAATGTTATGCTTTGTACTTGGTCTCTGTATCTGTGAAATGAGTTTGTATGTGTGCACTTGCCTTTGTATATTTACAAACTCTGGAGCTTTTCTCCCCGGGCCTCCAATGAAAATGGACATTTATCCAGTCAGATTCCACCGGTCAACACATGCAAAATAAAAAAAATAAAATAAATAAATAAATAAATTGTTTCAGTAATGGGGTGGCCGCAGTGCTGCAGCAGTTAGCGTTGTTGCCTCACAGCAAGAGGTTCTCCTGTTCAATTCTCAGCTGGGCTGACTTCTGAGCAGAGTCTGCATGCCCTACCTGCGGTCACGTGGGTGGGTGCTTTGGTTTCCTCCCACATTCCAAAGACATACAGTAGGTGGATTGGACACTCTAAATTGACCGTAGGTGAAAATGTGTCTGCAAGTGAGTGGTACGAATAAATTACCATGGCAGGGCTAGCCACCTGGTGGTATAAATCTTGGCTTGGCTTGAGATGATTGTCACTGTGGAAGTGACACTCCAGCCCCATGTGCAAAATGGGAAAAGGGTTTGAGGATTGATGTATGAATTTTATAATTAGTTTCAGTCATGTTTGACATTTTTTTTTCAGGTGACAGACTTGCTCAAAGCTTAGTCTCCAACTATACGTTCATTGTTCTTCCCCACATCAGTCCCTGGTTATAGGTTCAATTCAGTCCTGTGACAGGATATTCTTCAACAAAACAATAGTTAAAAGACTCTATTCACTCTACCTAAGTGTCAGAAAGCTGAACTAGCTCATTAGAAGATTAAGATCTTGTTTTTGTATGTATCTTTCAAAAGGTTGTTGTTTTTCTTTCGGCTTTTCCCAGTTAGGGGTCACCACTGCGGAACTCTGGCCTGCTAATGATTGGCAGTTGATTTTTTTATGGTGCTGAGGTGCCAGCCCGACACCCAACCTTCAACGAAGGCACACCCATTCACGCATGTCTTTCGAATGCCACTCGACCGCAGGGAGGACATGCAGACTCCACACAGAAGGCGCTCCAGCCGAGAATCGAATGGGAGAACCTCTTGCTGTGAGGCGACAATGCTACCGCTGCACCACCGTGGCTTCATGTATCTTTCAAAAGGTAGTTTCTATAAATAGCTCCACCTATATATCTAAGTTAAGGACAGGGTTCCCAACTGTCCAGAATTTTTCTGGGCAGTCCAGAATTAAGGGACACTGTCACTGACATTGAAGAACACAAAAATACATTTGATTGACCACAGTAATATTGTATGACAATCCCCGCTAGTGGAGGTTAATGCACACTTCTATTCTGCACTCATTTTGTTTTCACGTTCATGTCCAGAATTTTTGACATGAAAAGATAGCAGCTCTAGTTAAGGAGATAGCCACAGCAGCTGCTCACTCTTCTGTGGCCATTATAAATGTTCCCATACTGACAAATGTTATTAAAATAACACACAGATAACCAGCTGATACGTAAAATGCCTTTTAACCAGAAACAATGCTGACAAATCCTTGCTGAATTAACACACTGACATATAGTGCTCATTTTAATAAATAACTGTATATTAAGCAAGCAATAATGCCTATCAGAGTGTGTGTTACTGTATAAATAACATGCGTCCAGGGGTGTTACGAGGCCCAATGCTGCAGGTGGAGGCATACATCTCAACTTCCTAATACAAGAAATCTGGACAAAGCCTTAAATAATGGGGGGACAAACACCCAAAACTAAGGTCAGATTTTAAATACTGCTGATATAAACTTAGAATGTTGTTAGAATAACAGGTTTTGTGTTGGCTTGTATTTTATGAAGGATATGAATTCTGAAATGTATGTCATTATTTAGTGACTTCAATCCTCTGTAGACTGCCAGAAGAAAACACAGATTTTAAGAGGAGCAGATCAAGAATACAAGGCAAAAATATGGACATTCTGCAGAAATCTGGACAGTTGAGAGGTATGGGTGGAAGGCCTCTATATCCCTGGAAGGGTGCTATTTATACAGTGGCACATATCCTGGAGGGCATTGTGCTTAGATAATGGGCTGTCTGTAAAATTGTTGTGTTTTACTTACTTATTTTTTTACTATTTTTTTATATTTATTTTTGATGTAAAATAGTTCCTCCGCCTACTGTTTCGTACTTGCTGTAGTGTATGTAAATGGTGTTGCAGGAAGTATTTTACATCCAAAATATAACATGTTAAAAATATTTATATATTTACTTTATGATTTGGTCCCTTACTCCTAACATATGTGGTTTGCTGCCAGTCATTAGGGACTGAAGTCACTAAATAATGACATACATTTGAGTTTCCTTCAGGAAATTCACACATACAAATCCTGTTATTTAAGCAACTTTCTAATTTTATAACAGCAGTATTTAAAATCCGTTCTTATTTTTGATCCTTTGTTCCCTTTTATTTTAGGCTTTATCCAGAATTTCTTTGAGCTAAGAGGTCTGGAGGTATGCAAAACTCTTTACTGCTGCTGCCAGTGGTCACACAACCTCATCCTACCTAAATCAACCATTCTCTTGAGAGGCCAGAAAACCAAACCTAGAATGCCTTCTTTAGTAAAGGTGCTACTGTGTCCAATTTCTTCCAGGTCATTTTAGTAAAATTTTCAAAATGTCCACTAAAGTCGGGGGAACAACCAAGAGATTTGGATTAGTGAAGTGCCAGGCCTGCTGAAATCCCCTTTTAGAGAGTGGAATCCTTTAAGAGAATTGAATGTGGTCTCTCATCTGCAAATCTCCATACTGCATATGTTGGCTGTTCTGGAGGAGAAGGAGGACCTGGCTCCTCTTTCTTCATCATAATCCTCCATGGGAGATAAAAGAGAGAATATGTGCCTTGATAAAGCTAGCACCTTTCTAATCTTTCTCACTGATGGCTGGGTACAGCAGAATTCAACAGGTTTCTTTCCCAGTGGTAGAACAGAGCATGTAGGAAGAGTCCTAGGTTCAGGCAGGGCAGAGGGTTATGAAACTTGCCACTGTGGAGAAGGTCATAAGGATGGATCTCTAATAGGGCAGAACACACTATAAGGAGGTACATAAAAGAATGATTTTTTTATAAGAATGAGTGCTGGAGCTGTTGTTGCTGTCAGACAAAAATGGTGTCAGAATCAAATGTATCATGGAAATAGGATACTGACAGTATGCAGGGACTCAGTACCAAACCTCAATGTTGGGCCTAGTGTTTGAGTGCCAGATAATAGGACCACAGACACCAGGAATGTTGATATAAAAAATGGTGCTGGCATAATGTATAAGGATGTTGGACTGGGTGACACTGAGACACGCACAGCAAGAAGCACTGACTCCATGGGAAATTGCATCAGATGTTGTGATGTTGCTAAAGACACTACTGAAGCTGGCAGAATAGTTATTGCTATCACAGATGGGAGCACTGGTAATGTGCCAGGAAAAGGAAGCACCTGACAAAAAAAAATCACACTCTACTGCTCTGAATCAGAGGGAGAAGAAGACACATTAGACCACCTGACTTGTAGTCATTGAAGAGCTTCTGCCAGCTTACTATAGGCATTACTCATTACTTGGATAAACCAGAGATAGTCGAAAAGAAAAGAAAAGATAAGATGAGGGTGTTTCAGACTTGGACTGAACAGAAGGAGCCAGGAAAGCCATAAGAGTGAGACAGATTGAACAATTAAAGATGGGCTTTTCTCTGTATCTCTTGAAGAAGAGAAAATCCCTTTACAATAAGTCTGTGATAAGACTTTCCTACACTAACAGAATTAGACACAGCCACCAAAGCATTGGGAGGTGGTACCAGGGAATACAATTTCTTTTTTATTACATTTTTCTTTAACTTCTTTTTTAGTAAGGGAACATGTACAAGAAGTTAAGAACAGTCCTGAAAGTAGAACCTGAAATATGATCATACTGTTCTGCTGATATGGTAGACAAACCATGGGAAATCAAGTTTGAAATAGCTTCATATGAAGTGCAAACAAACAGAGCAAAATGAACTAGTGTCTCAATAAGGCAATAAAGACAAATAATGTGTATGCCAGTAGGAGGAATAGCCGAACTGCAGATAAACTTTCAAAACACTGATAAGGATGTTATGGGTAACTTGGGGTGTAGGGAATAGTTCCAGTGATGCAAAATTAGTTAAAAATTAGTTCTGAAAGAAAAACGTTAGAAAAGAGATCTTTGTGAAAATAAAGACTAAAGGAAACAGAAATGAGAAATAAGCTTACTTCACTTACATTCTGAAACATGTACAAACAAACCACTTTTCTTTGAAGGTCATCTGGTGCTACTGTTCTGATTATCTTCACAGGAGAGTAAAGAACTAGTTGCTGAGGGATGAGCGATGCATAACGGGAAGAAAAGAGATCCCAGGAAGCCTGTAAAATCTCTGTCTGCCAAGCAGTTCTAATGCCTGTGGCATGCATCCTAGGGATTACTGAAAATGTGAATTTTCTTATCAAACTGTGCTGTGAACTACTAAGGGTTACAGGGGATTCAGAACCTGTCCTGGGAAGAAATGGACACAAGATATAAAATGATATCCTAGTCAATATTTCAAAATTTCACTCTTGGCCATGGATTAAGAGCTTGTAGACTTAATGTCCAGAATAGCAGAAGTGTACATTTTTCTACAGAATTTTCCACAATCTTAACCTCACCATCATATCATAGGTATCAAAAGGTACAGTTTTCTTAGGAGCTCCTGGACCTTATAAAATCTGTCTAACTGATGCATATGAGTCAGGCTCTTAGGACAGATTAAAGTGACCATTTGGAAAAGAGGGAAGTACAAGAAACAGACAGAGCAACAGGTGTATCAAACTTCAGTATCACTGTGTAACATTTTCAGGTGATGATATTTTCTTAGTTGTTGTTGTTCTTCTTCTTTCAGCTTTTTCCCGGTTAGGGGTCGCCACAGCAAAACTCCGGTCCGCTAATGATTGGCAGTAGATTTTTATGGTGCTGAGGTGCCAGCTCAATGCCCAACCTTCAATGCAGGCACATCCATTCTACGCATGTCTTTCGAATGCCACTCGACCATGGGGAGGACATGCAGACTCCACACAGAAGGCGCTCCAGCCGAGAATCGAACGTGAGAACCTCTTGCTGTGAGATATTTCCTTAGTAACTAACTTAAATGGTCCCTGAAGTTTAAGAAGACTGAAAACACGACAAAGTATACCGTAGCAATTTTTTTAAGTCAACAGAAACCACAGGAAATACCTCAGATGCTGACAGAGCCAAGTATATGCTCCCAATACACAGTATTCAACCTGAAAATGGGTATATGCCCTAAAAATGTTTCATTCCCAGATGTCTAAATCACTATAGCCATAAAACCACCCACTGACAAAGTGTCAGAAAACAGGGAGTCTCTACAACAGAAACTGGAATAAGTCCATTCTTGCCCCATACCTATGAATCAGTATTCAGAGTGTGAGATCTATTTTCACTAATCTTGAAAATTCTACCACTTGGCAATAACTTAATGACCATAAAAGTAATCAATGCTCCCTCTCCTTGAGCTACTTCATCAACTTGAACTTCATATTGGAGCAGTGGTAGGAAGAAAAGGAAAAGCCAATAACATTTTGAAGCGATAACCAAAGAAATATATTTTAAACATATGCTCCACATTATATATTTATATATGTGCTGCAACCTGTATCAGCATTAAAGTACTTTTCCACTGCCTAGGACATTGAAAACAAAGGTAATAACTTTGGACAAAAATATAATAAATGGGCTAAAACAATTAATGGATTATATATATATATATATATATATATATATATATATGTGTGTGTGTGTGTACACACACACACACACACACACACACACACACACACACACACACACACACACACACACACACACACACACACATCAAGTTTGATAAGTAGGTTTGTACTACCATCTAGTGGCCATATAATGCAATCAATGCTGGATACCTGAGTCAAATGAAGAAATGTCAACAGGCTGAGAAGAGAAGTAAGAGAATGAAACACTACTGTCTTAGTTACAGACAGCACTAAGACTGGTCAAGTGATGACTTACTACCTATCAGTCTGTATATGGTCAGTATATGGTCAATCTACATTACCATGTAGCACAACACACTGTGTTCCTTCCACAGGAAACCAGTATAAACGTTCACTTGAAGCTAGACAGCTAAGGAAGGAACAAGAAACTGTGGAAACTCTGATGCAGTCAATCTTGAGGAGTGATAGGCCAGTGAGTTCCCATATGACAGAGCAATGGATGGCCACAGGAAGATGCTCTAGAAATGGAAAACAAAAAATGTGCCCTCAGTTTAGAAGAAAATGAGCTAAGAGATGAGTTGCTTGATTTAACAGACATAGACAAATTAAGATCAATGAAAGAAATAGACTGCAGAAGGTCAATAAAATCCCAAAAGTCAAAAGTTTGACAAAACAAATGAACACAGTAATTAGGACTGTCCACAGAGATACATGCGATATAACAGGAGTAAACAGGATATATTACTGTGCAGAATAACTAATAAAGTTCTACCACAAAAACACAGGGTAGTGAGGGAAAGGAAGGAGAGAAATCGAATACCATCATGGAAGTTACCAAATAGAGGAAATTATAAAACAATTAAGACAAGAAGTGTCACCATTAGAAGAATATAGAAGAGGGAACAGATCGACAAAAATACTAAAAAAGATAGATGTGACAAAAACAATGCGCAGTATTAGAACAGACCAGAATCTATCATGTACTATCACAAAGTACAAACTAAAGATCTCAATAAAGTTAAAAAAACTTAGAAGATATGCAGATAAATATAAAGGAAAAGTTCAAAATAAGAACTTTATCGATGATCCAAAAAAGCGTTACAGAGAATTGGGAAACAAGGCAAAAGGAATTGAAATACCGCCAAAAAAAGAAGAAATAGATAAATAGATACATTTTGGAGAAGTACCTATAAAGATCCTGTGGATCATAACAAAGATGCTAAATGGATAGTAGTAAAAGAAAGAATAAGAAGTTTCAAGGTAGAGGACATGAAATGGGATGAAGTAACAGCCAGAGAGATTGTAACAAAGTTAAGAAAATCCTCTAATTGGAAACCCCAGGCCAAGATGCAGTACCTAACTTTTGGTTAAAAGTATTAACATCTTTGCACAAAGATTTAGCCATGAGTAAGAACTATTTATATGTGCACCCTGAACAGACAACCTGGCTATTAACAGGAAAAACAATACTCCTACTTAAGAGTGAACCTACAAGCTACTCTAAAAATTATAGATCAATAACTTGCCTTTCAACGACATATAAACTATACAAGGGAATTGATGCCGACAGAGTTTATAGTCATTTAGAAAAAAAATGAATTATGGAAGTAGAACAAAAGGGCAATAAAAGAAAGTCATATGGAACAAAGGATCATCTGTTATTAAATAAAGTCATAATGGAGAACTGTAAAAAAGGGGAAGAATCTAAGTATGGCATTGATTGACTACAAAAAGCACTTAATAGTATCCTACATTCATGGATAAAAGAGTGCTTAAAAATGTATAAGATACACCCTACACTGATAGACTACATTACAGTGACCATGAAACAGTGGCAGACCACTTTGCAATTAAGCCATGATAAAGAAAAAATTATTATCCCATGGATAAAAATTCAAAGGGGATATTCCAGGTTGACTATCTGTCACCACTGCTATTCTGCCTTGCCCTTAACCCATTAAGCTGTCTTCTTAGCAGCTTAGGCCATGGCTATAATTTGGCTCCTAGAAAACAACAAAGTGTAAAGACTTCTCATCTTTTCTTTGTCAATGATTTAAAACTGTATAGCTCATCAAATGAGAAGCTGAAAGCACAACTGCAAGTTGTCAAAACATTTTCAGATGATATAAGAATGTCATGTTAAAGAAAGAAACTGAGGTTATGGATTACCTGCAAAGCGAAGCATTTAGTGTAGAAAATCTAACTCTGATACAGCAAGACAGAGCAATGGATTGTCAAACTAAGGAGAAACCAGTGGAGCAGGAAACATCTGATCAGTTGCCATATGAAGATATTTTGCAGCCTTCCACAGGAAACCAGTACAAAAGTTCAGCTGGAGTTGGACAGCACGGGAAGGAACAGGAAACTGGCAATTCTGAGACAGTCAATGCTGTTGAGGATAGACCAGTGCGTTCCCTTATGAAAGACCAATGGATGATACATGATGAAACTGAAGAGAATGTAGCACAGGAAGATGTTCTGGAACTTTCTATAGAATGCCCTCAGGAAATGGAGAACAAAACTGTGCCCCCAGTTTACAAGAAAATGATCTAAGAGAAGAGTTGCTTGATTTAATACAGGTGGATAGATATAGTAAGATCAATGAAAGAAACAGATTACAGAAAGTCAATAAAATCAAAAAGTTAGAAGTTTGATAAAATAAATGAACACAGTAATTAGGACTGTTCATAAAGATTCACGCAGTATAATAGAAGTAAATAGGACATACTACTGTGCAGCTAAATTAGTAAATTATAAAGTCTTACCACAAAAATACAGGGCAGCAAGGGAAAAGTAGGGAAGAAATCAAATGCCATCATGGAAGTATTGAATAGAGCAGTGATGACGAATCTATGTCATGCATGCCAAAGGTGACACACCACAATGTTTTGGGTGATATGGCAGAATTCATTAACGCTTGCGTTACCAAAGAAACTGAACAACCAAAGGTATAGGAAACGTGTGACCCTGCACCACCCAGAGCTTAAAATGGATTCTCACCATCTGTATCAGCATGTCATCTGTCATCACTGCAGCTGCATAGTTCAGCTGACTTCCAATCGCTGCACTGAAAGCTCATTTTTCAAGGCACAAGCGCAGAGGATATCTGCAACCACAGTCTCCAAAATCAGAGTTCATATGAAATCAGCTTTTGCATTTGTTGTTCATGTGAACAAGAAGTGCACTGAATTATTTTGTACCAGTTCAACAACACTGCTGCAGAGGTAAGGAAGTAGTTATTAACCTCAAATCAGTGCACACACTATCAATATAACCAGGAGCCCAAATGCACTACAGTGCGGACATGCTGACACTGGAAAACAGTTGTAAAAACTTTATTAAAATAAAATATTGTGTGTGTTTGTTAAATTATGTGAATTTTTATTTTTTATTTTAATAAAAGTTTTTATACCCATTTTCCTGTTTCAGCATGTCTGCACTGTATTGGATTTGGGTTCAAGGAGGTTAATCTTGTAAAGGTTGGGAACAAATAATTGTTAAGACAGGTTGAAATTAAACCAAAAGATAATTTACAATTTACATTCTGATGGGGTCCAGTTGCAAATTTATGAGCCCCTTTGCATTAAAAAGACAAAGGTCTCCATGAATGAGCAAATGGAGTTATTTGGCAATACTCCTTTGGAAGAAAAATGTTCTTTTAACATTCGTCTTCCAAAGGACAAAGTTAAAGCAAAAACAACAGACCTTGGCCCATATAATTTATGTCTAAGAACCTAATGAAATTAAAATAATAAATTCTACCATTTATTGAATGTAAATGTGATACTGTAAGCGTAAGAATCACAGTGTTTGTAATTCCTCTGAAGATATCAGGAATGACAAAATGTCAGGAGAAATGGATTTTGAAATTGTGAGAACTTTTGGAAAATTATAGAAGTTGTAAGTTTTTATTTCTTTAATGTTCTACCCCTATTATGGGGGAACCTCAAATTAAAAAATCCTAACTGAGTGCTAAAAGAAGTAGTCAAAGTTTTCAAGATGCATGGACTGAGAAGTATGGCATTATTGACAGAAATGGCAAATCGTTGTGCCTATTGTGTCATGAAACAATAAGAAGCAGAACGTGAAATATAAAATGACATTTTGAAACAAATCATCACTGGCTTTTAGAAAAAAAAGTGAGGATGAAAGGAAAGAATGTTTTTCAGCAGCTACACCACAATGATTGTCAATCAAATAACTTCCTTATATTCTTTAGAGGCCATACAAATTTAACATCAGCAAGTTTCAGCATTGCTTACTTAATAGCTCAGCATGGAAAGGCCCTCAATGAAGGAGAGTTTATTAAAGAAACTGTTCTAAAATGTGCACTTTTTTTGTTTCAAGATATGCAAAATAAAGATGCTATTATTAAGCGTATTTCTGATTTACCACTCAGCAGAAAGAGTATTAAAGACAGAGTGATGAGAATGACCTCCAAAGCACAATATCAATTAAAAAGAGACTTAAATAATTGTAAATATTTTTTTCGATTTGTCTTGACAAAACTACTGATGTCACCTCATCGGCTTATTTGGCCATCATTGCTAGATTTTTCAATCATCGGTCAATGAGAGAAGAGCTGGTAAAGCTAGAAACTATGCCAATAAGTACATTGGGAAACAAAATATGTAACATTGTTCTAAAAATTTATCGTGACCTAAGCATTGATAATGTTTAAAGTTGTGGCTGTGACGACAGGTGAGGCACCCAATATGATTGGAAAAAAGTTGGATTTGTGAAACTGTTTATAAAGCTATTGGTCATCCAGTTGTGCCATTTTATTGCATTATCTACCAGGGGGTGTTATGTGCCAAGGCAGGATTCACAGAACTACATGATGTAATGACAGTTGTAACAGAAATAGTGAATTTAACAGCTGCTTGACCCCTTCTCAAGTGAGAATTTTCTACACTATTGCAGGAAGTTGAATCAACTTACAGTGGACTGCTGATGCACAAACGTGAGGTAGTTGAGCAGAGGAAAAGTCATTGAGAGATTTTTGGAGTGCTGAGAAGAAATTAAGTTATATGTTGAAAATAAAAATTTGGAACAGTTTCCTCAGCTTAGATTGTACATGGGTCAGCACATAGATGTTTTGTTACAAATGTTTTTTTACAGACCTCTCGGTTCATATGAATGAACTGAAGTTAAAGTTACAAGGTTTTGGCAAAAGTATTGATGTTATGTTTGGATGCATAAAATACTTTGAAACTAAACTTCAAATTTTCAAATGAGATGTGGGGACTAAAACTTATAACTATTTCCCTTGACTAAAAAAAATATTTTTCCTTGCACTGCAGTTCTAATTATAATTTATATTCAGTTTTATTAAAGTACCAAGTAACATGCTGAAAGTAGCAATCTCTGTGATACCCCCACTTGTAAAAATGTTTATTATCCAAAAAAGACCTGCTGCCTGACAACAACTATCTACTTGCTTCAGGGGGAAAACATGATCAAAGTAAAAAAAGGAAAGTAAACAAGAAACAAGCTCAACATACATTGCTTAAAGGATTACTGCACAGATTATGGACCACACACGATAGATTGGTATTCTGTTTAGTTTGCAGGTAAAGCCTGCAATGATGACTGCAAGTGTCCAACAAATGTAATGAGTTTCTTAAAATAATGTAATACTGTTCATTACAAATACTGTCATATGCATTTCAATACCCAAGGCTTATACATTATCTAGTTATGTAAGTATTCTCTGCATGACAACAACAGAAAGGCTTTCAATGTTGGCAGTTCTTTAACAGTATGCTTATTAAAACTTACTTGCATCTTACAATGTCAGACAAGCTTACCTGATGGTCATTAAAGCATTGATACTTAAACAGAGAGCAACAGGTACTTTCTGAATAATAATAAGCATCAATCAATAGTATAAAAATATGACAGAAATTAGAACATTCTGCAAAATCAAGGACAGATGAAAAGCCACTGTAGTACTTGTGTCTACCTTGGATGGGGGATACTCTGCACATTTACACTGCATAACTGCTCCTTGCCTTGCTTGGACACATCCAGAGTCACTACATGGGGGAGTGGGGTGCAACAAGTATGTCACAATTTGAAATGTCTCTGGCTGACTGTTATGGCCCTGACACATTTGTCATACCTCTCAACCTCAGAGCAAGAAATCTGAACAAAGCTATACATAGAAGTGGGACAAAGGCCCAAAAATAAGGACAAATTTTAAACATTGCTCTTATAAATTTAGAAAGATAACAGAATAGTATGTCTTGCATTAATATGAATTTTCCAAAGGGTATGAAATCTGAAACTGAAATGTCTGTCATTATTTTCTAACTTCAGTCTTTAATGATTTGTCACTAATTTGCCAAAAAACACAATTTTATGAAAAACAGACCAAAAATGTGATGCAAAAATATAAAATAGCCACACAATACAGCTGGGAACCTGTCAAAGAAGGGACACTTTTTTAATATTAGTATTAGTAACTTGAGCAGCTGACAAAATAAAAGAATCTACATGCATTTCTGAAATAAAAGTAATCTATAACTCTGATTATTACAGTTACTTATTAATTGTAAACCCTCCATGTTTTCTTCCAAAACTGTCATTTTGCAGAGAAATTATTAGGGGAAGAGCAACATTTTAAGACAAAATCAGGGACAGTTGAGAAGTTTGGATATGCCTAATTCTATAAAGCAATTTATTTGCACGTACCTCTCAACCTGTTAATGCAGGAAATCTGGTCAAGG
Source organism: Protopterus annectens (assembly GCF_019279795.1). NCBI lineage: Eukaryota > Metazoa > Chordata > Ceratodontiformes > Protopteridae > Protopterus > Protopterus annectens. The sequence goes on from NC_056737.1 coordinate 667,769,112, forward strand.
CCAAATATATTGGCAGAACATATAAACAGTACTAAAAATTGCTCTTGTATAAACTGAGACAGTTTATAGAATAACAGGTCTTGCTTTAGCATGCATTTTTCTGAAGGTTATGAAGTCTGAAACTCAGTGTCTGTCATTATTTAGTGACTTCAATCCTAAATGATTTGCCAGAAAACCACAAATTTTATGAGGAACAAATCAAAATTAAGAAGCAAAAATCTATTCATTCTGCAAAAATCTGGACAGTTGAGAGGTATAGTTCAGCCGGGGCTGTCTTTAAGTTTGCTGCCCTTCCCCCCTCACAAAATCATGGTCGAATGGAGCCATCCCCCCTGCAGCCATTCCAATGAACCATTACTTGCCTATTTCACCCCATTCACCATAAACACTAATGTGCATACTGCTTTACTTCTGAGATGATTTGGACTTCATTTGAAAGTTTTATTTTGCATTTTACAGCATAAACACTAACATATATCTGCTAAACAAAACAATGCAGTCTCACAATAAAAACAGCATTGAAACTTCTCTGCCCTTGAAACTCATATTCATTGAAACAGCATTGAAACCCACATTCAAAGAACATACATTTTGCCAGTGGCAGATAAAGATTAACTTTGGGTTTGGGCTGTTTTCAAATCACAGGCCTCTTGTACATGAAGCATACACATGCTCATTCATACACCTTCCTGACTGTAATAAATTATATTCCTTGTACAGTACAGTACAGTTTTAGAGGGTGTTTTAAATTTTTTGTTTTGAACATTTTTCCAGTAAACAATGAAACAAAATGCATGCACCAATAATGACAAAACTGCCCAATTCAAAACATTTCCATCATAAAAGTCTACTCAGACTTCTACAGTCCACCAGTATCAGTACATATGCACAATCTCTGAAGAAGTAAAAGTCATCTAAATAATTCCACATTAAAGGGCTCTGTAACTAATGAAGAGGTTGCTGCTAGCAAACAACTTTATATTTCATTGTTTCATCTACAAATAAAGTGTCTGTTACCCTTGAGGAATAAATTGCCTATCTTACACTAAAAAAATATAAGCTAGTAATATTGCAATAGGAAATGGATGACAAACTGATAGCAGGTTCATAGTTACTAGGTATCTTCGCCAAAAAGGAGTGCAGCATCCACCCCCTTTGCAACACAGTACACTATCATCAATGCATCTGTCTACTGTCGGAGTAAAACCCACAGCTTTCTGCATCAAAAGCAAGTACAGTACCTGTTGTGCTATTAACAATGCAAGCAGACTCAGCATAAGCAGCACTAAACTTTTGCTCCCCTGCAGCTCTCATCTCCTTGTAAAATCCACTCACTCAGCTGTATCTCTGAACTTTGCAGCACAAGAAATCTGGAAAAAGCCAAAATTTATTGGGGGGACAAAAGCCCAAAAAACAGAGACACATTTTAAACATTGCTAGTATAATGTTGAAAAGTTGCTAGAATAAAATCCTGTGTTACCACCATACATTTCACTACCAAGTCTTGAACCCAGGACCCTGTGCAAAACAGTCAGAGCAACATACCACTATGCCAAATCAGCTGTTTTGTGAAAGAGAGGAAGACTGAAATGTAAATAGCTACCATTTAGTGAATTCAGTTCTCACCATAGATGTCAACCTCTTAGCACAAAACACCTGAACAAAGCCAATAATGAGGGAATACAGCCCCCAAACATATTCAGTGAATTCAGTTCTCACCATAGCTCTCAACCTCTTAGCAAACAACACCCGGACAAAGCCAGTAATGGGGGAATACAGCTCCTAAACATATTCAGTGAATTCAGTTCTTACCATAGCTCTCAACCTTAGCACAAAAAACCTTGATGAAGCTAATAATGGGGGAATACAGTCCCAAAAATAGGGACAAATTTCAAATATTCATCTTATAAGCTTAGAAAATTGCTAGAATAAAAGCTTTTGTGTTACCATGTACTTTCTAAAGAATATGAAGTCTGAAATTCAAATGCTTATCATTTTTATTTAACATTTGTTAACCAGGAAAGTCTGACTTGGAACAAAAGCCAATTTTCAGCAGAGGCCCAGGGAGAAACACTCCAGACAGACACATGTATTTATAAGATGGGAGGACATCAGAGCATCCAGAGGAAACCCACAAAAACAAAGGCAGGACATGCAGACTCCACACAGAAGGCACCCCAGCCAAGAATCAAACCAGAGAACCTGTAGCTGTCAGGCAACAATGCTACCACTGCACCAATGCACTACTGACTTTGTAAGGACACAAAAATACAGAAACCACAGATTTTATGAGGAACAGGACCCAGAGGAAACCCATACAAACACAAGGAGGACATGCAGACTCCACACAGAAGGCACCCCAACCAAGAATCAAACCAGAGAACCTGTAGCTGTCAGGCAATAATGCTACCACTGCACCAATGCACTACTGACTTTGTAAGGACACAAAAATAAAGAAACCACAGATTTTATGAGGAACAGAACAAGTATGAGGGAAAACTCTGCAAATCTGTTACAGATGGTGGTGGGTAGGGAATTCAGGCTCTTGCCACCTAGGCCCAAGGTACAGGGTTCAAGCCTGTTCTCTACCCACCACCACCATCATATAGCACCACACACACACACACACACACACACACACACACACACACACACACACACACACACACACACACACACACACACACACAAACACACACACACACACACACCTTTTGCAATGTCTTCCTGGAGAAGGTTTCCCCATGAGAGCAGGTTGCAGTCTGGATGTCTTCCGTTCTGTGCAGTCGTCACCGCATGACAAATCAGTCTGGAGTTCCCAATCTGTGAGTAGTGCATGCGTGAGTTCCAGGACTCGAGAAAATATTTTTTTTGTTTTGTTTTCTTTCCACAGCTGGGGGGGGGGGGGGCTGCAGTCCTATAGCACGAGCTGCCCCTGGAAATGGGGTGAAGTAATGACAAGAAAGACTAAAACAAAGTTAAGAAAAGCTCCTAATTGGAAAACTTCAGGCTCAGATGCAGTACCTAACTTCTGGCTAAAAGTATTAACACTGCTACATGACGATTTAGCCATGACTTAGGCTATTTATATGCGTACCCGAACAGACACCAACCTGGTTAACAAGAGGAAAAACAATACTCTTACTTAAGAGTGAACCTGCAAGCTATCCCAAAATGTATACAGCAATAACTTGTCTTCTAACGAAGTATAAACTATACAATGGAACTGATGCAAACAGAGTTTATAGCCATGTAGAAAACTCAATCATGGCAATAGAACAAAAGGGTAATGAAAGAAAGTCATATGGAACAAAGGATCATTTGTTGTTAAATAAAGTCATAATGGAAAACTGTGAAAAGGGGAAAAATCTAAGTATGTCATGGATAGACTACAAAAAACATTTGGCAGTATCCCATATTTGTGGATAAAAGAGTGCTTAAAAATTTATAAGATATACCTTACACTGATTGATTACATTTTAGTGACCATGAAATAGTCAAAAAAGACTTTGCAGTTAAGCCATGATAAAGGACAAATTATTATTCCAGGGATAAAGATACTTTTGTCTTGCCCTTAACCCATTCAGCTGTCTAATTAACAGATTAGGCCATGGCTACAATTTGGCTCCCAGAAAATGACAAAATGTAAAGACTTATCTTCTTTTTTGTGGATGATTTAAAATTCTATAGCTCATCAGATGAGGAACTGAAAACACAACTGCAAGTGGTCAAAACTTTTTCAGATGATATAAGAATGTCATTTGGTCTTGATAAATGTACATAAGCAACCTTTAAAGCAGGAAAGTTGCCGCAACAAGAAAACATCAGTTTGAGACAGGAATGTGACATAAAAGAACTTATGAAAGAGAGAATGTATAAATATTTGGGAATTGATGAAGGATCCACAATAAAACATGAACAAATGTGAATAAAAGTAAGGGATATTTCAGAAGACTAAAATTAATACTGAGAATAGTGTTGACATCTAGGAACAAAGTCAAAGCTATGAACCAACTTACTCTTCCTGTCCTAACTTACAGTTTCGGAATGGCTGACTGTCCCCAAAAGATGTTGGATCGGTTGGACAGGAAAACAAGAAGTATACTTCATCCTTAACAAAGGATTTATAAAAATCAGTGTATACCAAGATTATATATTTCCCATTCTGAAGAAGATATGGGCCTCCACGAAATTGATTAAATTATAGATCTGCAATTATGGGACTGCATTCACACTGTATCTGCTGACCTCACAAGACCCACTTGAAGTGAAAGTTTTAAAACATGAGGAGAATAAGTCTAAGATGAGTTCCCTGCATAGTTTAGGAGAAGTTATATCAGTGTCAAGTGGGAATGGAAATCAAATCAGAAGTAGATAAAAATCAGGCAGCAACTGAGTGCGCCAAAAAACAAAAGAACGAATATAAGGTGAAGGATCAGATGAGATGTCAAGAAACGTGGAAAATGCATAAATATAGGTGCAAGTATAGAAAACTCTTGGAACAACATCATGTTGATCAGGATTTAATGCAGGAATGGTTAAGGAGAGATGAATTTAAATGAAAATACAAAGGGTTAATACTGGCTGCCCAGGATAGTGGACTACGTGCACATTGGTATACAAAATCCATTGAAAATGTTGGAGAAACACACAATGCAGGTTTTGTAAAATAATTTGAAACAGTTGCACATCTTGTTGCATGTTTTGATGTATTAATGGCAGAAGGACTGTATACTGAAAGGAATAATAATGTGACAAGACTGTTGCATTGGGGATTGTGCAAATATTCTAATACTGAAGTAACTGAAAAACACTGGAAAAATAAGCCACAAATCATTATAGAAAATGATGAAGTTTATATCACATGGGACCACACATTACCAATAGTTCAAAAATAGATGTGAGAAAACCAGATATTGTTGTCCATGAAAAGAAGACAAAAGTAGCACTGATCATTAAAACTGCTGCACCCGGTGACTATAGTGTCTTATATACAGAGACACAAACTTATAAAATACCAGGATTTGCAGGCAGAAACCACAGCAATGTAGAAGAAGGATACCCAGGCAGTTCCAACAGTAGTAGGAGGAACGGGTCTTGTAAAAAGAAAGTTACAAGCGTACTTAGATATGTTACCAATACATGTAATTCCATATGAATTGCAGAAGGAGTCATTACTGGGCATATTGTGAGTGCTGCTAAGAGTACTTCTGGCTAACATCAAAGACTGAAACAATACTAATTTCATGAACATTAATCATACTTTGATTTAGAAATGGGGTCCATTCCTGTCATTGTATTCAAAACCCAAAAGACTTGGAGAAATTAAAAAAAAATGTGCAGGAATAGAACGTTACTAGGATTTAATGCATAAAGTGCAAGGATATGAACTCCTGTAGATGGGACTGGCTTAAATTATGTAATGGAGAAGGGCAGTGGTGGGATGAAACCGGAGATGCATAATCAAAGGAAAGAACTTTACAGGACATTATGACAGCACTAGACTGTAAAAGAATCACTGGAAATGCTCCAGTGTAGCATAGTGTCCAGATATGGTAGTTATACAAAGATAGGGAATTCAGACTGGTGCACAGTATATAACACATTGTTACATAAATTGTGAGGAAGACAAAGAGGCTGAGGAAGAAGGATAACTCCAACAGATTAGCATAAACATAGTGGAATACAGGCAAAAAATAAGTATATGACAGTAACACACTATACTCTCATAGGGCAAAGGTAAAGAGCAAAGATGTAGAATGACTGATTTTACGATGAAACTTCAAACAGCAAAATCCCAACATCAGAAGAGCTGAAGACTATCGACATCTGCTAAACACAAATATTTAGTTTTTAGGATTTATGAAATTATAAGATATTGGTCCCCAGTCCTTTCTAATAAAGTTTATTATTCAAGTGCTTCGGTATAACTTAAATGCTTTAATCCCATTTATAATGCAATCATTCCATAACTGTTTAATCTTGAGTAAGCTTACAGATCCAAATATATATTTTTAATTTAACTTTGTGTAGTTTTCTTTAGTTACATTACCTGGTCTATTGAAATTTTATTTGAAGGCTTATTATTACAATAACAACTCTCCCTCAATTATAGTTATATCTTTAGTGCATAAAATGTTCTGTTGTAGGACAATGTTCTGAACTGTTAGCGTAGGAAGTGACATCAGTTATATGATTAATTTCACAAGGCTGAGGGTGGAAGATATGAGGGAAAGACTTACCATTAATGCCAGGGAGAGAGAATGAAATGTGATCTCACTAAACCTTCAAGATTACAGTGTGCACTGAATATTAATACATAGTACAACAATGTGTGTCATAATGACAATGCATACAAGCACTTTGTAAACTGTGACAACACATGCTCAATATATTGTTCTGATCTGTATAGCAGGCAAGACAGTAACATTAGTATATGTTGATTGTCAACAAAGAAAAATGTTAATGAAGTATTAATCGATTTGTCCATAATGATGTCTACACAGTGGTACAATATATGAGTCACTTTACACACCTGGCCCATAACAGTACAGGACACGGATACCCTACTTTTAACATGCTATCTATGGCCTTGATACTTATAAGCTAACTACAGAAGGACTCTGTTTACACATCAGCTTACCTGAATCAAGCTGTGGTCAGGGCAACATCACATCTTATTCAATACTTGCATTGTTGCACATTATCCAGTTAACAAATGTAATAAAATAAATAAAAATAAATAAATCTTGTATGTCAATAAAAACTTTATATCAAGTGAGTATAGTTCAAGATTAAACACTGTTTTACTCAAGTTCCACTCAGCAATCCTGGAGATTTAACTTATAGTAGCCTCATCAGATCAAACAGTACTGTGTGAGACACAGAAGATTAAATTATGGGCTTAATTCAAGGGAACTTGATTTTGGTGTGAGTGACTTACTCCAGTTTAAAGCCTATATATAGACAGTCATACAGTGGTAACCAGGTACCGGGAGATCTGCTCTTAGTGCAAGTGATTTACTTTAGTGTTTATTCCAGAGCGGGTCGCAATGGGTGCAGCTCTACTGGAATTTGGCTGAAAGTTTCTGATTATAACCAAGTTTGTGTGTTTCAATACTTGCTTTCAATATGCTCCATCATACTTTATGATATGTACATATTATGTGAATCATTTGTTCAATAAGTGACATCTTGTTTTCATGGAAAAGAAGCAACTTAAAAATCTCATTGTATGGATGTTTTCCTTTGTTCTATTTTGCTTACTTCTTCTAAGTTAAAAAGGATAATAAGCATAAAACATTGTTAGAACTGGTAATGGTTTTGATAGTGCTCTTACTGAATAAATGTTGAGTCAAATTACAAGAAAAGAGTGATCATTGAAAGCTTTTATATTTAAGAAACAGAAGGAAACTTAGTAATACTGTTTAACAATGTCAGCTCAAGTGCTTGTTGAAATATGACAGCATATAATCAAATAAATAAATGTTTATATGCTAAATATATACCAATGGGCACAAAACTCTATATGTTACACATCATATTGTGACATAAAGCACATTTAAAACTTCAAAGGTTTGACTCATGCATTTAAATTACAGATCCAACTGGGATAAAATGTATTTTGTTATAAGTACAGTTGCACTTTATCTTCTTCAGCTTGTGAGTGTGAAATAATTTTTGTAATATTTCCTAAAGCTGCAGCAGATTCTCATAAAGTCAATTGAGTTCTACTTATTTTTGAAATTTGCAACCAAAACACAAGTATATAACAAGGCTCTTATTAAATGGCTCGTTTTGCAGTCTGATTATATTATTTTAGACTTGCAACTGAGCATTGTTTTGTTTATGTTATATAGTCTTTAGCAGCATTCAACACTTATTTAATCTGCTAGTGATTTAGAAGACTTTCAACACTAGCTCGCTTTGTCACAGTGCTTCTTTCCTTTTTCACTCCATACCTCCAGTTTGTTTGTTTCTTTCGGCTTTTCCCAGTTAAGAGTCGCCACAACAGAACTCCAGTCCGCTAATGATTGGCAGTAGATTTTGACGTGCTGGCTTGCCGGGCCTAACACACACCCTTCAACGAAGGAACGCCCATTCACGCATGTCGCCACACAAAAGACGCTTTGAGAATCGAACGGGCAATGTCTAACTGTGAGGCGACAACGCTACCGCAGCACCACCACCGCAGTATTGGAATTAACTTTACTACTCAGACTCAGTTGACTTATTTATTCTGATGTAGTGGGTGTTAGATACTTCAAGGGGAGGTAAAGGCCCTACAAACTATTACTGAATTACCTATCATTCTAACAAAGAGAACTAGAAGGAAGTGAATAGGTCAGTTTCAAGTTCTATTAAGTGGTCTCTTCTGCTCACCCTGGACTACAAATCATAGGTTCACCTAGCTACTTGATTGGAAATAGAGATGTGTATGGTGTCACACATATACCCTGTTCTTCCTAACTCTGAGAGGTTTCCCTAGCCTGATACAGCATCAGCTAACTTGTAGGAGAGCCATGCTTCAAGAAACGTTAGCTACCTTTAATGTCACTTGCCTTAATATTTTCCTTTCCTGAGGATATTAAGTAGACATTAGATGCTCTATTTCTCCCCAATCCCATATCCCTAAGATATTAGTGTCACCAATAAACCAAACAGAACATACATTATCTGAGACATAGTCAATAAGGATACATTACTAAGCCAAGGAGATAGGAATGTTCTGTTGGATAATTAATAGCTGGTAGGAATTTTACTGTTGTTAAAATGAATGTTCTTCTACTATTACAACCAAAATATGTACAATATTATCAAGTCATTTCATGCTAATTATCAAAGTTGATGGTGCTGTGATCTTGGAAAAAATATACTTTTATGAAATTGTTTTGGGGGTTTCCAATCACTTAAATTGAATAGAATTTGAACTGAACCTTCTCTATACTTTCTCTATTCTGGGACTGGCAAACTGTGTGACCTGATCTGGTGTTTACATTTGGCATGGAGAACAAACTTTTAAAGAAATTAATAACTAGGAATGTATTTTATAGACTCACTCTTTATACCGAGTAACATTGTAAGAAAAGTAAGACCAACATCTGTTCCAGTTAAAATGTATTACAAATGAAAATGACATCAAGGCTGAGGGAACTAGTTTTTTTATTGAAAATGTATTATATGCTGTGTTATTCAAAGTAAATCTTAATCTACTGTAAAGTTCATTATTCATATTGTTACACTGCATTATATTTAATATACAGTTCTTACTTAAACACTAAAGGTTATGTGGAAGAATCTCATGAGTGTAAAATGTTTTGTAGACTATTAATAACTTCATATATAATGCTGCAGATATTTTCTGATACAGATTAAAAGTGATATTGTTATAAAATAAATTGTACAACTCTACAATACTGAAAAATGCAGTGCTTTATTTAATACTTCAATGCACAGTTTTTTATGATATCAATGCTATAATGATAACCCCACTAGATCTTGTTAGTATCAGATCATGGAGGTTCCTATAACGTGTTTCTGGTACTTTCTAATGTATAAATTGAAATGCTCATGCAGATAATAATATATACTAATAATGGTATTACAACTTTCCTTGTCAAAGACACACTTGTAAACAAAATCTACAGTAGCACCACAAACAAGGCAATTTATGGTTTTATAAATAGTGTTTTTTCTCTTCTCTTTCATACGATCTTCTCTCACGGTACTTAATGACCTTTGATTACTATTTGAAACAGATCACAAAATATGTATCTCTGAAACTAAAATTAATTAAAGTATATATAACCTTGCTTTTGTTACTTACTAATAAAATCTAAGAAGGGTATTCTTATACATAAATATTTGACAAAATATAAACTGTCTAATTATATGAATTACATCTTTAAAGTAGCTGAATAAAATATACTAGATGTTTACAAAGATGTAACAGTTTTTACACAGGCAAATAGTGCAATTAGTTAAAACTACAAAAGTTTTTGCAAGAAATGATTCATTTATAGAACCCATATTGTCTTAAAGTCACTATAATAGCAAGAAAATATCTTCAACTTACCTAACAAATTATACAATTGAACACTTTTTATGCAGTTTTGATTCTATATATGATACATAAAAGTTAATAAGTTTTATTTGTTTTAATTGACTTACTAGTTGTTGACATTCTGAAATCTTAAGAGTTAGACTATTTATATACTGTTATATAGTGCTGTATTATATTGTTAAATATTATTTTCAGAGAATATATTATAAGATTAATAATTAGCTTCACATATAGATTTGCAGATTTATCTAATAGTCCTCTTGTATAACCTTATTCAGTTTTAAAGGGGTAACATTTACTAGAGAGTTAATTAATCATAATCAAATTATTATTAGATATTATTCTTTGCAATATTTTTATACAAAATATAGATTTTGAACAGTGGGTTGAACTTATTATGTTTCTTAGATAGAAAATGTGACTTAGATGGATTCACTGTCTAGGTATGGAGTTATTTACTCCATGAGGGATTGGATGTTTAGAATGTTATCATGGTATATAGTTCTTAGCATAAGTGTTTTTGGTCTAGTGTCTACTAATAAGTTTTTTTTCTAACATTAACTCTAAAAAAGTATCCTTTTTATTAATAACTTACACAACTTTCTCCAGTGGTCTTTGTAGGATTATCTATTACATACTATGGAAAAAGCTACATAAATTAAAAGTTAGACCTTAATAGATGAAACATTTAGTGTCTATCAATTAATATAAATGGACTGAACAGTGGTTGTAAAGAGCTAGCTTTTATAAATATTTAAGCCTTTTCACACCTGAGGTTGTATTTGTTCAAGAAACACACCTTTTAATAAAAGATACAGATAGGTTAAATAATAAACAATGTACAGTATTAGTTAGCTCTCAATTTAACCAGAAAAAAAGAGGGGTAGCTATTCTATGGAATAATTCATTACCTACACCTCACATTCTAAATTCTTATAATGATGATAAAGGCATGTTTTGTTTAGTTAATATTTTAATTAATAATAACATATATTCCTTAGTGAATATATATTGGATTCCTACTTTAGGTGCTAAAACAGCCAAAAATCAATTAGATCAGATACTTCAATTTTCCAAAAGGGTTTTTAATCATAGCTGGGGACTTTAGTTGTGTACTACAAGAGGATGATACTAATACAAAGGGTAAACATAAATTATCAGCTACTGCTAAAGCATTGATATACTTTATCAATATACTTAATATTAAAGACTTTAAAGGATACTTAGCTAAAGACTATCTTCATTATACTCATTTCTTAGCTAGACATGGTACACAATCGCTAATTGATACAATATTTATCTCAAATGATTTAGCTACATGTTTAGAAGAAGCTAAAATAAATGTATGCCCAATTCCAGGCCATAACACCATAACCTTTGACCTTTCTCCATCATATAATAATTTTACTAATTTTAAAAGAATCCAGGCATACATCACAAACATGAAAGATTTTTAAAAGTTTTTTTTTGATAAAGAAATACAAATATACTTAAAATTCAATAACACAAAGGACATATCACAAGTTTATATATGGGATGCCCTTAAATCTTATTTTTATGGGAGAATTATAAATTGGTATTGTCAGAAAAGGAGTCAATTGGATAAAGATTTAAAAGAATTGCAAGACAAAATTGATAAATCAAAACTACAGCAACAAAATAATAATAAGTTTTCTTTATAAAAATAAATGAATTACAAAATGCCTACAAATTTTAAATCATAAAATCAAAATAAACATGGAAATGATTAGATTAACTAACTGTTCAATAAATCCAAAAAACATATGTAGAAAAGCTTCTAGAACTAAAATGATACTAAAATTGAATCATATTAAGGAAATATATAGTGAGAGCATAAAGAAAAAAGTAACGGCAGTAGAAGCTAAACTTGATGAGTTCAGAACACATTATATAAAAATTTACCAAATTAATTCAACAATGGATTCACAAGCAGCAATAAAAACATTTATTAAAAAATACACTAAAAACAGACTGACAAAGTTACATCTGGAAACAATAAACCCCTCTCTGATACATTTTAATATACTGTAGCTCCCCCCTACCCTTCTTAACAGGCATACTTCCTCCTACTTACCTTATCTCCCATATATTTCACTCTTCTCTCTCTTTTTCCTTATTTCTGTAAACAATGACTCCCTACTGTCCAACACTCTTTATTCTATCAGTCCTACTCTTAACCACTCTATTTTCTACTTACCATCTTACCTTCTTTGAAACCTCACTTACCATCCTGCTTACTTCCACACAAAAACAGACCTCAACCATATACACCTTCACATCATACTCCAATACTAAATCCACCCCTAATTATCTTCTTCCTAAATTTCACAGACTGTCTCACCTCAACTATATCCCACCCTCAGATAAAAAAACTAAACTTTTAACCTTACTAAACAATAACATTATAGACAAACTAGGTAATCCCACCTTACTAGATGGTGACATTCACCCCAACCCAGGCCCAGCTGACCTCTCCCCTCAAATATGCTCTTCAAATCTTAATAATAAACTCCTCATTGGGCACCTTAACATTCAAAGTATAAACAATAAAATACCCCACCTTCATGCCCTCCTAGACACCTACTCTTTTGACATTCTATGCCTCTCAGAAACCTGGCTTAAATCAGGCACTAAGGATTCTGAGATAATACCCCAAGGCTATAACATACTTAGACAAGACCGAGCAAAACGTAAGGGTGGTGGAGTAGCAATCCTTTTTAAAAATCAACTTAACATTACTACTCTACCAACATGTCCAAACCAGGATAGCAAAATAGAAGCCATCACAACTAAACTCCAACTAAATGCTAAAAAAGCCCTTTATATCATATGCATGTATCTACCTCCAGGCAACAATATTCCAATATTAGAAGACTTTCTTAGTTGGGTTTCTACCACCTACCCACAGGAAACAATAATCCTAGGCGACTTTAACATAGACTGGAGTACTATTAATGCTGAAAATCCATCCTCTCATATTAATCTACACAGTTTCTCCCAAACTATCACCTCTACTACTAGAATCAATAAGCACAGTAAAAGAGAGAGCATATTAGACTGGATACTCACAAACAATATTAACAAAATATATAACGTAGGCACCTTGCCAGATGATATCAGTGATCACTCCCTAACTTATATTTCTAGAGAAAAGTCAGATTGTGTAAACACCCCTAATATCTGACAAATTCGCTCTACCAAGCATTTTAATATAGACCTTTTTCTACCTGAACTCAGCATCTGTAACTGGAATTCCTTAAAAACACTTCCTCTTGATGATGCAGTTTTATTCTTTAATACTACTTTCTTATCCATTCTTGACAGACATGCTCCAGAGAGATCCATTAGAATGAAGTCAAAAAACTGCCCCATGGCTCTCCAAAGACACTAAAAAACTCATCCTCGCCAGAAATAAAGTCTGGACCAAATGGAGATGCCACAGAAATAGCCCAGATTTTCTTCACTTCCGCCAGCTTAGAAATCAAGCTAAAAAAGCTATAATCTCAGACAAGAAAAAATACTACTGTGAACTTCAGCAAACCCATCTTAATAACTCCAAACAATTTTGGTTATCTGTGAATAGACTCCTTTCCCCAGGTACTGCCAAAACTCCCTCCCCGCTAAATGCCAACCCAGACACTCCTCTCCTGACTGCAAATACTTTTAACTCTTTTTTTTCAGATACTATTCAATCCCTAGCTAGACAAATGAATATCAACAACTACTACCCCCCAAACAACCCAGCTAGCTCTTCTTACAACTTCTCTCTAAAACCTACATCTACTTCCTACATCTATAGACTCATTCACAAACTGAAACCTTGTACTCCTTCAGCTGATAAGCTACCCTCACTTTTCCTCCAAAAAGCAGCCAAAGAAATCGCATACCCTATATCCATACTCATAAACAGAACTATCCAAGAGGGATCCATCCCAGATATCTGGAAAGTCTGAAGATGAATAAAAACTGCAAGGAACCACCATGAAAAATAAAAACGTTTTAATGTAGAACGAGCGCTTTCACGCACACACAGGTGCGCTTCATCAGGTTACAATTAGACAGAAAAAACCTTTCTCTTATATACAAAAACAAGTATCAATTAAACAATCAGTGAAGCAATAATCATGCAGTTAGGACGATAGTAATTCTATAATTTAAAGAAACAAGTTCTTAAAAGTTTACAACGCCCATACTCAGGCATATAAGTTCATTGTCCATCAAATTTAAAATTAATCACTAATAAAATTATTAAAACTATAAAAGATAATAAAGTATATATATCATGAGTTGAACACACTTTCAGTGATAATATTTCTCTACATATTATTCATAAATTTGAATGACAAAATTCGTCAATCCGCATATACTGCGGACTGAGGATAGTGTCTATTAGATCAATTATCACAAGCAGACATACTAGTTAAAGGCCTCAATATGAAGTATTAGCCTTTAATATCGGTGCCCAAGATCACTGTTTGCTACCTAACCATAAAATATATTAACTAAGCAATAAAAAACCATACTTCCTAACTAACGGGAGAATGCTAATCCATCATAAAATTAGATTAAAGATGTTCCGCTATTACGTAGTCATATTCAAAAAACTTTTTAAAAAATATATATAAACAATATAAGACATATTAACAAATGCCTAACATCTACAAGTTAATGATAAATATCAAATGAAATAATCATCAGTTTTATCAAAATTCAAGGATGTTAAAGATGCATAAAACTAAAACATAACACGAGTATGTATGTTGAATGCATGTTCATATTCATATTCTATATGGTCATCTATTTTCATAGTGCACATTTTAGTTAATAAAATTTAATTTTTAGCTGCTTGAAATCATGCATTGATCTTATGGTTAAACTACTAGATATAACCATACATATAATAAATGCATAAACAAGAATACTAACATGAGCTCCTAAGACCATAACCATACATAGATGTACCATGCTTATATATAATGAAACAATAATTGCAGAAATATAACAATATGAGAACCTAGATCATGTATAGGAACACCAGAAAATGAGACTTGCATATGATGTGGAAGACTATTACAAAAAGGGCCACATTTATTCGAAAGAATTTTTATATATACAGCCTACAAATTTGTAGATAATTAATATATATAGATAGGTTAGATGAATGGGGAAGGTACAACAGAGCATGTTATAAGGACCCTAGAAGGACAGGGTGGATACTAACCATTGAGTTGAGTCCTGGTTCAACATGAGCCTTTAATCTCAGTATCCATCTTAATTCAAACATCTCAATGGTGCCTATATGGTCCCCTTCTCTTCTGTTGGGATTTACAACCTGCAATACCAAGAAGCTAAAACTATGCTGAGATCTATCATGGCAATGCATAGCTAAGGCGTTTGTAAGATTATTCTTCCTTATGTCGTATACATGGTTGTATATACGATCCTTAAATCTACGCGATGTCATCCCTACATAGTATGCATCACATTGATTGCAGGTTGCCAGGTAGATGACATTATGTGTATCACATGTAGCATAAAAGGTAGGTTTAAAAACCATATTTATACCTGAAATGTCAAAATTTTGAGTCTTAGTGATGTATTTACATAATGAACATCTACCACATGGGTAGGTACCTGTTTTAAAATTCGCTCTTATATCAACAGGAAGAATATCTAATTTTTCTTTACAAAGTAACCTCTTAATATTTAGGCAGTTATTAAACCTAAATGTAGGTTCCTTCCCAACCAGTTGTAATAGAAAAGGGTCCAAGAGCAATATCTTCCAGTTTCCTCTAATGATCTTAATTAATTGCTCAACATCATTGGTGTATTTAATCCCATATGCGATGCCCTTCTTGCTCTCTCTTCTATGGGGAATATAACCTTCCCTTCTTTTATGGGTTGGCATTTCAAATAAAGTGCTTGTTACCCTGCTAATTAATTCAAGAGGATAACCTCTATCTATAAAATATTCTGTTTGATATTTTATTAATTCCATAGCATCCTGCTCATTACTACATAATCTAAATATTCTGGTCATCTGTCCTTTCACAATATTCCGAAACACATAACGTGGATGTAAACTATCATAATGCAGGATACTGTTTTTCCAACATGGTTTTTTATACAAGGTGGTAGTTAAGCTGTTATTCATCTCCTTTATGACAGTAATGTCCAGAAAGTTTGCACTTGCAATAGAATATTCATAAGTAAAACTGAAGAATGAGGTAGTAGAGTTCATATAACGTATGAACTCCTGCAACATATCTATACCACCATTCCAAAACATCAAAACGTCATCTACAAAACGCCTATATAAAATGACGTTGATGAACCTGGGATCATTAAATATAAAATCTTTCTCCCATTTGTAAACCACTAAGTTAGCGTATGCATTGGCACAAGGAGTGCCCATGGCTACTCCCCATGTCTGTGCATACACTTTGTGGTCAAATAGAAAGATGTTGTTATTCAAAATCAAATCAAGTAGGCAACAGATATTCATTATCTCATTACTATCAATGGTGCCAAGTTCAACGAGATGAGATCTTACTGCATCAAGACCATAGTCATTAGGGATGCTGGTAAATAGGCTTTTAATGTCCAACGTAACTAGTAGGGTATCTCTATTGATATTATTCCTTACTGAATCTTGTTTGAGGTCATACAAAAGGTCATAAGAATTTTTTAATATAGTGGGAACAGCATTTACCATAACACCTAATTTAGATTGCACATATAAAGAGGCATTTTCCGTGACCCAGTGTTCACCAGATACTATTGGTCGTAGTGGAGGAGGGTCTTCATTTTTATGCAGCTTAGGTAATCCCTTAATTAAGGGAATCAGGGGGGAGTCTATCATTAAAAAGTCATAAAGTACTTTATCTATAGACCTGGTCATGAGCAAATCATATATCGTGTCATGTACATAATTAATAATGGATGTTATTTTTGACCTGTCTATAATCTTATAGGCCTTATCATTACTAAGCATATTGTACATTAGTTCTTTGTAAAAACAAGTATCTAATGCAACAATCCCCCCTCCCTTGTCAGCCGGTTTGAAGACTAAACCTGTATCATGACAGAGATTATCTAGTGAACACTTCTGTGCATGATTCAAGTTTACAAAAATGCCCTTATGTTTCTCCTCCTCATAGTACAAATAAAATTCACGTTCACATGCACGCATAAAACATTCAACAGACTGTGGCATTGGGGGTATATAACAGCTTTTCCTTTTACATAGTTGGGTTTTATAACTAAAGTCAACATTATCAGATAAGTTGTCCTTGAACAGTACCTTCAGAGACAGTTTTCTTGCAAAAAGGCGTAAGCCTATGAGAGTTTCAGACAGCGTACTTCCTTTAGAAGGGATGAACGATAAACCTTTGTTCAAAATGAATTGTTCATCTGCTGAAAAAGCCCTGGAAGTCAAATTGAAGAATAAGCAGTTTAGTTCCTTGCTTTCCTTCTTCGTTCTGGGGTTTCCCCTGACATCTTTCTTTTCACTCTTCCCCGACTGACTGAGCGCGTGCGTACTGCGCTCTTGTAAGGAAGGGGGAAGTTTAAAGACATGGGTGCAGAAAAGATGTTTTTCGAATTGTTGGCTTTAGGTCTGGCACCCAAATTATCAGTACTGTTTAAACCCTGTTGATTGCAGGGTAAAGAAGCATTAGGTTGACTGGACTCCCGGTCAGTAGTATCATTTATTTGACTATCATTCAGCGGACGAGCAACCAAAGGTTCAGCAGAGACATCAGGCTCATTGCTCATCATCTGCGAAGCCTCCGATGCATGGACAGGCTCAAGTCCTTCTTTTTGGTTTACTCTTGGCCAGACAAAGATGCGACCCAGTTGAAAATCCTGGTAGTCGCGTCTTAACTTCTTGAGTTTTATTTGCTCTAATTTATTACTGTAGAGGGCAAGTTGCTTATTCATGTTATGTATTTTCGAAGTACAAAACTCAGTTTGGTAGTTCATCGTAATGAATTTATGTTGTTCCTCTACCTTAATTAAGAGCTCAGCCTCAATAGGGGAAAAGTAATCCAGTAGCAAATGTATATACTTATTCCCGAATTCGATGTTAAGCTGTTGCCACTTCCGTAGTAGCTCCGGGTGGCTGTCCCTGTAACTCGGCATACACAAAACCCGCATGCCACGGGGGACAACCTTGAAATGAAGACAGGCTTGCAGATGTCTCTTTTGCCAGACAAGCCTGTGCAGACGATATAGATCATTCTCTAGGTTTCTCAACCGACCAAAAAAGTCATGTAGATTTTCACTACTATTGGTAGTTGTTACAGGTGCATCACATTTAACATCCAAGTTCAAAAGCGGATTGTCTTTTTGATAAAACAAACAGTTCCAACCATCGGTTCCAGAAATACCTGTTGGATTGTAGTCTAATTCAATGTTAGGCACATCCATCATGTAACGGTCGGCTAAGCAGAGAAACAACAAAACTATTAGCAGCAAACAAACACCGACAATTCAAAGGTTCCTTCCACCACGATCGTCAAACAGATTAAAGATGAATAAAAACTGCAAGGAACCACCATGAAAAATAAAAACGTTTTAATGTAGAACGAGCGCTTTCACGCACACACAGGTGCGCTTCATCAGGTTACAATTAGACAGAAAAAACCTTTCTCTTATATACAAAAACAAATATCAATTAAACAATCAGTGAAGCAATAATCATGCAATTAGGACGATAGTAATTCTATAATTTAAAGAAACAAGTTCTTAAAAGTTTACAACGCCCATACTCAGGCATATAAGTTCATTGTCCATCAAATTTAAAATTAATCACTAATAAAATTATTAAAACTATAAAAGATAATAAAGTATATATATCATGAGTTGAACACACTTTCAGTGATAATATTTCTCTACATATTATTCATAAATTTGAATGACAAAATTCGTCAATCCGCATATACTGCAGACTGAGGATAGTGTCTATTAGATCAATTATCACAAGCAGACATACTAGTTAAAGGCCTCAATATGAAGTATTAGCCTTTAATATCGGTGCCCAAGATCACTGTTTGCTACCTAACCATAAAGTATATTAACTAAGCAATAAAAAAACATACTTCCTAACTAACGGGAGAATGCTAATCCATCATAAAATTAGATTAAAGATGTTCCGCTATTACATAGTCATATTCAAAAAACTTTTTAAAAAATATATATAAACAATATAAGACATATTAACAAATGCCTAACATCTACAAGTTAATGATAAATATCAAATGAAATAATCATCAGTTTTATCAAAATTCAAGGATGTTAAAGATGCATAAAACTAAAACATAACACGAGTATGTATGTTGAATGCATGTTCATATTCATATTCTATATGGTCATCTATTTTCATAGTGCACATTTCAGTTAATAAAATTTAATTTTTAGCTGCTTGAAATCATGCATTGATCTTATGGTTAAACTACTAGATATAACCATACATATAATAAATGCATAAACAAGAATACTAACATGAGCTCCTAAGAGAGGAAAGTCTCTCATATTATTCCACTACATAAAGGAGGCAACTCTACTGACTACTCCAACTATAGACCAATTGCTCTCCTTTCACCCTTAGCAAAAATTATGGAGAAATGCATTCACCAGCAACTAGTACAATATCTGTCTCTTCACAACATAATAGCACCCTGTCAGCATGGCTTTAGACCTCATCACAGCACCACCACTGCCCTTCTTTCTTTTATAGATACTATCAACAAAAATCGCAACAATCATCTTCTCTCTTCTGCTCTTTTCATTGATCTCTCAAAAGCATTCGACATGGTCAATCACTCTCTCTTAACTAACATTCTTGAATCTCTCTCACTCGACAACCTAGCTATTAAATGGTTTACATCATATCTTAGCAACAGGCAGCAAGCAGTCATATGGGAAAACCATATCTCTTCTCTTTGCCAATTTCCATCGGAGTTCCTCAGGGCTCCATTCTTGGTCCCCTTCTTTTCTCTCTCTTCATCAATGATCTTCATTCTGCTATCCCACAAGCAACATGCATTCAATATGCAGACGATTCGACCCTTATCTGTTCTGCTCCTTCCACCACAGAACTGATCTCACTTACCCAAAACATATTTAATACTGTTGAAACATGGTTCTCAAACGGTTCCTCCTACTTAATGCCAAAAACTAAACTTCTCCTTTTCACCCCACCTCTCGTACCACCCCTTTACATTTCTCCATCTCCTCTAACACTAACACTATCATCTCACCTGACTCTACTACAAAACTGCTAGGTATAACTATCGACAACAATCTCTCCTTCGATCAACACATTAATTACACCATCAAATTAGTTAACAGAAAAATAGGATCCCTATATAGAATTAAACCTTTTCTAACCCCAGCAACTAGAACCAAAATAGCCCAATCCCATCTCTTATCTTCACTTCTATATGCCTCCTCTATTTATACCAATCTTAAAAAAAGCAATCTAGCTAAATTAACAACCTGCTACAATAATATTGCCCACTTTGCCACTGGTAACCCCTTCAGAACCCACCATTGTCTAAACCTAAAACTTCTAGGCTGGCTTGAATTCCAAAACTACTTGCTTATCCCTCAACTCTCTATTGCTCATAGTATACTTCATCAACCTGACCACACACCAATACTTTCTCAACTGATAATCCCCTATAACAATCTCAACTCCCTACGCTCTTCTCATAAACTAATGGCCAAAGCAATTAAGTCAAACAACTTTGCCGGTGACTGTCTTTTCACTAATACAGTAGGTAGAAACTGGAATCTTCTTCCTAGTGACATAACTCTGACTACATCTTTGCCTCTTTTCAAACAGAAAATTAAACTGTACTTCCAAAACCACTGGCTCTGTTCCTGCAGTACACCTGACTAATTTATCTTATTTATTACTCTCTTACTCCTCTACTCCTTTCCTCTCCACTCCAACTCCTGTTTCTGATCCTACCACTATTAGAACTATAAGTATTATACTCTCTCTGTAAATTTGTTGAAATTGAAGAATAGTACCTTTCTTATTTTATTTTGAGAAAACTTGTTACATTACTGTTGAATATCTCTCTTGCAGTGTTTTAATGATGTATTTTTTTTTTTTTTTTTTTTTGAGCAAATATATTGCTTATGAAATGTACTAGTAGATAGTGGAGCTTTTCTCCTCGGGCCTCTGCTGAAAATGGACTTGTTATCCAGCCAGACTAGCCCGGTCAACAAATGTAAAATAAATAAATAAAAATAAAATAAATAAACAAATCCATAACTATGATTGAACTTACTAATCAAATGCATAAATTAAAATCTAATAAAGCAACAGGCAATGATGGGATAATATCTGAATTATATAAATTAATGCCCAAAAAGGTATTACATATTTTATTACATACATTTCAGTCAACTAAATATTTAGTAACGATTCCCCCCTTCGTGGAAGTATACACTAGTTTCCCCTATTCTTAAAACTGATAAAGACCCAACAGAATGTATATCCTATAGACCTATATCATTGTTAAATCTTGATTATAAATTATTCATGTCCATCAAAGCAAATTGACTTCAACAGTTTCTTCCATATTTAATAGATAAAGATCAAACTGGTTTTATTAAAAATAGAAATACTTTTGATAATATTAAAATATTCTTAACCATAATTGATTACACTAACAATATAAAAGACCATTTGACACTAGCAAGTTTAGACATTAATAGTGCATTTGATACGGTTAATTGGGGCTATTTATCATTAGTGTTGCATGAATGTAACTTTCTAATTGGTTTCCAAAAACTTAATCTATTTGACAAAACTTTGGCCTACTAAAAATTGGTTCTTATATCTCAGAATCAATACCAATTACAAGGGGTACAAATCAAGGTAATCCCCTGTCCCCATTACTATTCTCTTTAGTTATGGAACCTTTTGCAAATTATATAAGAGCAAATCCAGAAACTAAAGGAGTGCAGCTGGGGCATAATCTAAACTCAAAAATACTTTTATTTGCAGATGATATTCTATTAATGTTAAGAGACAACAACATCCTTAATTCCCTTTTTAAGGCTATTAAAAATTTCAGTTTAAGTCTTGTCTTACATTTAATGAAGATAAAAGAAAAATCCTATGTATTAACTCTAACCCTATTAACATTCCACAACAATATTCTAAATATATTGCTAGTGATGACAAAATAAAATATT
Organism: Protopterus annectens; assembly: GCF_019279795.1. Taxonomy (NCBI): domain Eukaryota; kingdom Metazoa; phylum Chordata; order Ceratodontiformes; family Protopteridae; genus Protopterus; species Protopterus annectens. The sequence goes on from NC_056737.1 coordinate 667,791,412, forward strand.
TATGAATAACTTTAACAAAAAAAATAATGATATAATTAACATAAATTACTGTAAAACATTAGAAAAAATTAAAAAACATATTAATAATTGGAATTTTTTTTATACCAGGAGAAAGATTTTCAATTATTAAAATAGTAACAGTGCCTAAAAAAATTATACATAATTCAATCTCTAGCACTTCCCATTCCTAAGCAGTATACAAGTGATTTCTATACCTCAATACTTAAATTTCTTTGGCATCCTAACAAACTTAGATTAGCACTAATTCATCATCAATGCAGTTGGTCCAATGGAGGACTAGGCTTACCTGATTTAGAATCATATTCCACGTCAGCTATCATAAAAACTGTCATTTTGTGGGCTAATAAAAACTATACTGCCAAGTGGAAAGATATACAAGAATACATCAATTCTTATAATACAATAATTAATAATACATGCATCTCATTATTAAAAGAGTATATGTTAGGATATCAAAATATAACAATAAATTTAACCTATATCACAACGATAATTTCCAACTTTAAGAATATAGTATATAGAGATCCTGAATACAAGGCCTGGATTTTCTTAATTGTTCCTATTGCATTTACACAAAATAATATGATTTCATTTAGCTCATTTTCAATGGATAAATTTAAGGAAAAGCAATTAATATATTGATTCCAATTAATGGAGAAAGAAAAAAGTATTTCCTTGATTATATATTACGTAAATTTAACTTAAGTAATGAGGTGTGGATAGATATATAACATTGCAGATATGCTATTGAAAAAAGATTATCCTTGTTGCAAGTTTCAATCAAAAAGGAGATCCCAACATATATAGATTTTCTAATAATAACAATCCATCAAAATACTCCTGAAAATGATTGTTTATCTAGATTTTAAAAAATTATTAAAAATAAATCTGATTTTTGTAAAGATAACTATTGGGATTATTTTACAATTATAATTAAACATTTCCCAAGTGAAATTGAGAAAAAATAATACTTGCATCCTCTTTTCAAACCACAAGACCATTAAGATGGAACTTATTTTCTTGGAAATTTATTCATAAAGCTTTTATTATTCCCCACAAAATACAGCTGATGTCTGGGAAAATGGTCACTTGTTGGAGATATGGCTTGGATGTTAGAGCCAATTGGCAACATATGATATGTGAATGCAATATAGTTAAACCCTTCTGGAATAATGTTATTTCTTACAGGTTCTTTTTAATGATAATTTTGTTTAAATAATTCATTAATTTTGTATAATACACCATTTCCTTTATGTGTTAAGAAAGTTGATTATTCCCTTCTTTGGTCTCTTCTAACAATTGCAATCTCTGAAGTACAGGCTAAAACAGAAGGTCTCTGGCTAACAAAGTTCGCAGATGACTCCAAACTAGGAGCCATAATCGAAACTCCTAACGATGTGGGCATCCTACAAAAGGGCCTCACTGAGACAAATGCCTGGTGTCAAAGCCATGGCCTCAAGCTCAATGCCAAAAAGTACATTGTCATCCCTTTGGTAAAAACTCTGTACCCATGAACTACCACATAGGCAGTAGTCTACTTAACACTGAAAGTGTGATAAGAGACCTTGGGACACAGGTGGACAGTAGTCTTTCCTTTGATAATCGCATCGCCACAGTAGTCGGGAAATCCTTCTACATGGCACACCTCATCACAAAAGATTTCTCATCCAGGAAAAAAGAGGTCATTGTTCCCCTCTACTCATCACTATTTAGACCCATTATAGAGTACAATGCCCCTTTTGGTATGTACCTCACAAGACATCTACAACAACTGGAAAGGCCACAGAAATACCTCACAAAGAGGATTACTGGCCTCAAATAGATGCCCTATACAGACCGTCTCAAAAAACTCCAGCTTTACTCTGCTGCATATCGCCTACTCAGAGGCGAACTCTGCCTAACATACAAAGTTATGTCAAACCCAGAGCTATTGGACATGCTCCACTTAAAGAAATCCCAATCCCTCCAAGCTACAAGCTCTAGGGACCTAAACATTGTCACCATAATAAACAGAACGTGCTGGAAGGATAGATTCCTGTCCCAGAGACTTCCCATACTCTGGAACAAACTACCTATCTATATCAAACAAAGCTCCTCATTAGCACTCTTCAAGAAAAATCTTGATGATTGGATGGGAAATAGGAAATTCACCCCAGGGATCACTTCTGTGGCTCTGCTTGACAGGGGCACAGGAAAATAATTTTTTTGAGTGGTGAAAGCCAGGGTACCTTTTTCGCTAGACTTATATAGGCCCTAGGGCCAATAGCCTAGTACCTACCTATGAACCTATAAAAATGATAGCAAGAAATTGGAAAAGCAGTACCAGTCCAACAGTGACAGAGTTTTATAACATTGCAACTGAGACTTGTCATCTGGAAATCCTAACAATTAAAGAAAAAAACACTAGGTAAAATTCTTCACTTAATTCTTGGATGAAACTCAAGAGACTACCAAACAAAAGGACATTAAACTAGAACTAAACATAATTTTGTGAAATAATTGTTTTGCTTTTATTTTACATTGTAGATACCCTGTAAATAGCTGGTTATGTTAGTTTTCTGTTTGTTTGTTTTATTGTTTACAGTCTTTTATCTGTATATGTAATTCTCATCTATCAAATGTTATATTATTCATTTATAGTTTTAATAAAAATATTTAGAAAAAAAAGAAGAGCTGAAGACTACTGTCTGAAACACAGGATGATGAAAAAAGTAAAGGTGCGAGTGTTTCATTTTTTTGTTTCAGGGAAGCAAGACACACGTGCGTGCGTGTGTACACACACACACACACACACACACACACACACACGCGCATGCACACATGCACATACAGACTTTATACATCCCAACTCCACTGCTACACCAACTTGAAGAAAGGAGATATCTCCCATGAGGAGGGAATCACTGCTGATGCACATACAGAAATCACATTAGCAGTGATTTGCTATGGAAAACAGCAATCTGTATTGTGTTCCTTGGCATCTTAAACTTTGTACTATAGATACTTGGGTCATTCGGTATGCCTACAAGTGGCCGAGGTGAAACTCCCCATGGAAACGCTGGAAGAGAAACAACTCAAGGAGGAATGAAGGAAATAATACTTAATTTAGAGGCTGTGTGACCCTTCAGCACATAGCAAGAGTAAATAGTGGAATATACATCCATGGAATAGTTGAGTTCAGACTGTAACAATGTTGTAAGCTACATTTCAGCTTTGTAATATGTGTAACATAAAACTGCAATGTGAAATTACATTTATAATATGTCATAGCAGTGGCAGAAGAATCATATTTATATTTATTCTTTCATGTAATATGCAAAAGAAAATACATTGGAAAGCCATAATCTTATTTTGCAGTACATGTGTGAGAAAATGCAGTTTCACAGAAAAGGATTGACTACTCATCTGTAATCACATGAAGGTCATAAAACTGAATGAGGAAATTAAAGGTGATAAAAAATGCAATTCTAAGACTCTCCAGATAGTAGTATTTGAATGTGAAACTGCTCCACTGCATCTATGTGAGTGTGAATGTTGGAAACCTGTTTGGTCACACCTCTAATATCTGAGAAAAAAGATAATGAGTTAGAATATATACATCATCATTCAGAAGCAATGCTGAACTAAAGTCTCATCTGCCTGAGATGGTGGTAGCTTAGGAGTATGTAAAGGCTCCCATGTCATTTATTGTAAAAAGTAATGGTCCTTTACTTAACACACCATAAAACAACATTATTAATGTACTTACATATTTACAAAATGTGCATATTTACAGGCACACACACACAATTTTTAACTATTTATCATTTTTCTTATAATATTCTTATTACTCTTCTTCAATAGTTGACCCCCCCACACCTTCTTTCACAACCGTAATATGATTCTTCACAAGATATCTGCCAATGTCCATTTCCCATTAAACAAATTTCATTCAATCTTTCACTCCAAATAACCCATATTACATAATACTTATCAACCCTCCTCACATATTCTTTTCTCTTATTCTTATAATATCCATATATAATAAATTCCATATCTATATTATATTATTAATATTCTCAAAAAAATTCTTCACACAACTTTTTTCCAAAGTTTCACCAGTCTTTTATTATAAAAACATGCTCTGTTGTCTCTTTCTTCCCATAAAATAAACACTCTGTTTCAACTTTCTTTTATATAGCATATGCCTCTTTACTGGTAATTTATTTATTATCATTCTCAATAGGAAATCCTGACACTCTACTATATTGGCTTTAATCACTTCTTCTGGTAAATTTCCCCGGGTATTTACATAATAATATTGTTTCATTACAATATTATAACACATCTTTCTATCTTTTTCTATATCATCAATTGTTATTTTCCATATTAGTACTTTTTCATGATTGTTTTTAATTTCTTCTTTTACATATTTTTTATTTTTCTTATTCTCATCTCCCAGAATTATTTTACTTATATTTAAACATTTTCACTATTAAATTCTCATTCTTTCACTTCCTTTACCCACTTTAATAATCTATAAAAGTTTATTGAAGCAACTAGATTTAGTTACCCCAATCCCCCATCATCTTTACTCCTATACAATACACAACTTTTCGCTGGGTTTAATCTTGAATCCCATATGAATGAAAAAAACAATTTCACAATTTCCTTTTTACAGTTTTCTAAGATCATATAAACATTTGACTTGTATGACATTTTTCCTATTCATACCGAAATTATCTCCCATTACATCATAACTATATAATTTTTCCCAGATTTTTACTTCTAGCAAAGACATTTTATTCATTGAAAAAATGTGTACCCTCAGTTTTCACCACATCACCCAAACCCCTACTTTTATCTTTATTCAAGGTCATTCACATTTCCTTTAAACATCTATTCAGGCAAACCAGCATTTACCCTCATCCATTTTGTGTTCTTAACTACATTGTCTGCGCATGCCACACCTACGGGAATTATCACCTCCTTTTGCATCACATATTTTATTTATTTATTTATTTACTTACTTAATTGCACTTTGTTTACCGGGAAAGTCCACTGGGCCATTCAGAGCCCATTTTCAGAGGAGGCCCAGGGAGAAAAGCCCCGCAATTAACATACATTGGTATATATCGTTCAGCAGTAACAACATATATTAGTGTATATTGTTCAGACTGCGGTGGTGGTGCTGAGGTAGCGTTGTCGCCTCACAGTAAGACGTTGTCCTGTTTGATTCTCAGCTAGAGCGTCTTCTGTGTGGAGACATGCGTGAATGAACGTACTGTTGTTGAAGGTTGTGCGTCAGGGCTGGCAACTCGGCACGTAAAAATCCACTGCCAATCATTAGCGGACCAGAGTTCCGCTGTGGCGACCCCTAACAGAGAAAAGCCAAAAGACACAACATTGTTCAAAAATAAATATGGTTTCATACAGCAGTAATACATACAGTAGATAAAATACAATTTGGAGTAAATATAAGAGTAGTTTTAGCATTTGATAGTCGAGAACATTTGCATATAGTCACATGAGTAAAGAGGTAAGATTACATTCAAGTTTCTAGGTTTTAGAGCAGTGAGCAGTTATAGTGACCATTATGATATAGTAGATAGGAAGACATTACTTATACTTACTTTTTTAAGGAGACCGAGTATATATACAGTTCTAGATAGAAGAAAAGTATTCTCATAATGCAGTTTTGAAAAATGTGGGGTTCTTTATTGTTCTAATTGAAAAAGTAGGGCATTCCAATTTTTGGCAATGGAACAGGAGTAGAGGAGCTGGCCAGGAAGAAAGTTTGGCTTACATACTGCAACAGTTGCTGATTCTCAGATCTGAGAGGCCTCTCTGAGAGGTAGTGAGTAAATATTAAGCGGAGGGAAGGACAATCTGAAGGTTTGAAGACCATTTTGTGAGCTATAGTACGTTGCATGTAGGTGAGATAGTTTGGAAGTTCAAGCCATTTTAGGAAGTGTAGAGCAGTACAGTGATGGGTACAGTATTTCACATTAGTAGTGAATCTGGCTATTTTATTGTAACATGTTAACATGTCTCAAGATTGCCCTTTAGTGAGGATTGGATGTTGAGGAGTAACAGGGCACCATAGATGAGTGCAGGAAGTAAGTAAGTGAGTTGAAGCAAGGGTTTGTCTAGTGAAGGGGCTTAAGAAATGAATGTGTCTATAAAGAATACCTAAGTTTTGATGATTTTGTCAGATATTATGTTGCATGTGCATATCAGTTTTGAGGTGTTTGTCTATGGTGACCCCAAGAAGTTTTCTGCGGCTAACAACTACAATTTTAAGAGAGTTATTTTGAGAATATATAGAGAAATTAGTATCATCTAAAGAAGTTGTTTTTAAGGATGAATAGTATGTTCTTGGATTTATTAGGGTTGAGGGCTAGGTGGTTGTTATACATCCAGTGGTAGAGAAGGCCACTTGAGTTTTATGTTGTAGGTCAGAGACTGAGTCAGCTGAACATACAATAGTTGAATCATCTGCATACTGAATAAGGGAGCCCTGAGTCATAAAAGAATAGAAATCATTAATGAAGATACTGAATAGAAGGGGGTCTAAGTATACAGCTTTTAGGAACTCAATAGAGGAGTTTAGCTATGAAGAGATGGATTGTTGCCATTTGACGGCCTGTTGTCTGTCCTTTAAATAGCTTGAGAACCAGATGAGTGTGGTAGGGGACAGTCCAATGTTAAAATGGAGCAATCCATTTATCTAACCAAAATGTTAGATATTTTAAACAATGAAGATGAATATCAAATAATAAGTTTAGATGAGATTCGTAAACAATTTAATTTTATCAATTCATGTTTATATGATTTGTTGATGTCAGGTCGAATTAGCATTGACCTATATAACTTTTGTGTAGTAGAAAATCCAAAAGTTGGAGTTGTTTTTGGCATACCAAAGCTACACAAAGATTCAAAAAATCCTCCTTTCAGGCCCATAGTGTCATCTTCACATTCAGTAACAGAAGGGATATCTTTAGTCATTGATGCTATGCTTGGGCCACTATTAAACAATAATTCTTCCTTTATAAAAGATTCTTGGCATTTTTTAGAAAAAGTTAAAACATTTTCAAATAGCAAAGTTTTTGATCCAGCGAAGCACATCATTTTTACCTTAGACGTGGTATCGCTGTATACATGTATTCCACATGAAGGCGGTACAGAAATAGTACGTTGGTACTTGACAAAAGGGAAATTATTTTCCAACCATGTTATTCAAACCATATGTGAATTTTTAGAAATTTTATTGGAAAATAATTTCTTTATATTTAACAACACATATTACAAACAAAAGAGAGGAGTAGCGATGGGGTCTTCTGCAGCACCAGCCTTTGCGAACATAGTGATGGCATGGTGGGAAAAGGAAATTTTGCCTTTGTTGAGCCAAAAGATTAATATTGTTTTCTATAATAGATTCATTGATGACTTGTTTTTTATTATAGAAGGTGACGACAATACTATTGACATGTTTTTAAATGACATCAATATGGGTTCTGATTTTTTGAAATTTACAAAAGGTGACAGTGGATTACAAGTGAACTTTTTAGATGTGTGTTTATGGTGGGATACTGAAGCACACAGATTTCACAGTAAAATATACAGAAAACACACGTTCACCAACGGTTATTTACACTACAAAAGTTGTCATCCTAGACATTTGATTGCTAACATTCCAAAAGGGCAATTTATTCGAGCTTGTCGGATGACCACACAAAATAATGATTTGGTCAATGAGTTTCATTTTTTAACATCTATGTTTTTGGATAGGGGTTACAATAGTGATGTGTTATTTAAAGTTGGGTATGACATTTTTAGTAAATGTCACACTACATATTTAGCTATTCTCAATGACACATCTAGAACGTGTTTTCATTCAAATAGTCAACAAAAAGAAGGGAACTTCAATTCTAAAGTTGTTTGCTCGTTTGATATGAGTGGAGATATGAACAGTATTTCATCTGTATTCTATTTGAATTGGAAAGTAATTCAAGGTAATATTGACATCACAAACATTATAGGACATAAACCACCAATTGTTTTTAGAAACACCAATAACATTAAAAAAATGTTAGAATACAATAATTCTTCCTCTCTAGACAGCAACACAACGGTTAGGAAAGGTATGTTTTGCTGTGAAGGTTGTAAAATTTGTCGGTACATTTCAGTGGGACCATACATTTCAGTGGTTAATAGTGATAGAACAATAACAGTCCCCTGTTTTGTAAACTGTAACACTAGTGGGGTAGTCTACATTGGAATGTGTACTTCTTGCCCAGCATTCTATATCGGAATGACTACACGTAGTCTAGCCACCCGTATCAAGGAACACATCTACAGTATAAAATGTAAAGATGAGAACAATGCTTTATTTAAGCATTCTGTTGATTGTTCCTGTTTTAAAAAATTTGTGTTTTCAGTCTTGGAAGTTTGTAAGCCAGATAAAAGAGAAGGGGATTTCAGAAATTATGTAGAACGTAGAGAAACATCATGGCAAATCAGATTATTTTCTGATAAATATCCAGGCTTAAATGACACAGTTAATGTTAAGTGTTTTTTAAAATATCGTGAATTAAGTATCAAAAAAGAACAAGATTTATTAATGTTCTTTGGAAATTGACAAGTGTATTTTTAAATTTTAATTGGTTTGTTTAATTGAATGATTAAGTCTGTATTTAAGAAGGGGTTGGTTTTCAATTCATATGTATTCTGATGAAGTCGTGAGATGAAAGCGGTGAATAAATGTTTGTATGCTATTTTTGTGCTTGCCTAATTCAGTTCGCTATTTTGGTGCATTTCTTACTGAGCTTTTTTTGAAGTATCTACTCTGCCTTCTTTGTTTGGATTGCTGTTTTATTGCCATTTTCTGCATTATTTGCCAATGTTAAAAGAGTTGGGCTAGAAGTAAAGGATGGGAAACTGTGTCGAATGCCTTTGATAGATTTAGAAAGATGGGCTCCATTTACTTTACCCATGAAAGATATGAGGGCAGCTGACGTACTATGCCTGGTCTGAATCCATGTTGGAAGGATGACATGAGTTGGTTATTAAGAAGAAAATATAGAAGTTGAATTTGTATGCATTTTTCTAAGATTTTAGAGATAGGTAAGAGAATGGCAATAGGATGGAAGTTGGCAATATCATTATTACTGCTGCCTTTATGGAGAGGATGAATATGAGCTTGTTTCCAGGTTTTGGGGAAATACGGTTCTTGGATAGATCTATTAATAAGTATACTGACAGGATAGGAAATGGCTTCATCTGCAAGTTGTAAATATTCTGAGGGTATATTGTCAGGAGCATTAGAGCTGTGTTTAAGTTTCAGAAGTAAAGTCTTTACTGTGGTGACTGGAATGAGTTTTAGAACAAAAGTGGGCATGGAGTGGGATTTGGTATACTGGGTGGATATGGTAATGTTTTTTGGGCTGCAACTTGTTTGGGGAAACTTAACAGTAATATCAGCTAGAACTGATAAAGAATGAACTGAAGAGAGTGGATATTTCTTGAGATGATTTGTCAGTATGTGGACACGTGTTGTTTTTTATGCCTGGTTTTAGAAGTGAAGTTAAGGAATTCCAAGATTTTGGGGGGTTTTGTTTCTGGCAACTTTTGCAGTTTTATATAGTATTATTTTTATCTTTGCTGACTAGCCTTTTTTCCTGGTTATGAAGTTCTTTAATTTTAACAGGTCTGGAGTATCTTTGTTGGTTTGACACTGTTTCCACCTTTTGTCCTAGTGACCATAAGAACTTTAGTAGGTTTGGTTAGCCATGGGGTGTAGTATGAATTTTTACAGATGGGTGCAAGGTTATTTAGTGTACTCAGAAATATAGAGTTGAAATAATCTACTGCATCACCAAATGGGATAGTTTTTAAGATATTCCAGTTTATCTTTTTTATTGTATTGATGAAGGTATGTGGATTAAATGTGGTAAGGTTTCTTATTTGTTTATACTGATATATGCTTTGACAGGAGATTGAAGTATGGCGAATAAAGGTGGGGAGATGATCACTCAAGGTATCTGAGAGAGCACCTGCTGCAGATATTTTGTTAGGATCAGAAACTAGAATCCAGTCTAAAAATGGAACCACTGTTTTTGCACTTATGTTAAGAGAAAGAATGAGAAGGAATCTCTAAACCCTTGGTTCTGTGTGCCTCCTCTGCTATGTGGGTGGCATCTTCCATTTGAGTTCACTCCTCTGCCCCTGGGGGAACTATCTCCATGTGGATCTTAGAAAGGACCCTGGGACTTTCTGAACCACGTCTTCCTACTACCTTGTTGATCCCTAGAGAAGCTTCTTTAAGAGGTCAAAAAATGTATTCCCACTGTTATTGCACTGGTTGGGGAATTGATGAGTTGTGTGAAGCTGAAAAGATTAATAGTAGAAGGAGGGAGGTTGGAGCTGAGGTTTAGCCAGTTGATGTTTATGTCACCTAGGATGACAGTTTCATTTTTAATATTAGTAGAAGCCCATGCAAGGATGTCCTCTAATATAGATATATTGTTGCCAGGAGGTACACGGAGAACTATCATGCACAGATTTTTGCAGTTATTCATTTTTAGGAAAGTAATGGGAATTTTGCCATTAGCAAATTGAGGTGCAGAATTTATATATGGAATTATATTACAGGTGTTGGGAAAAAATGAGTGCTATGCCACCTCCCCCTTTTTTGGTCTTATCGGATCTTATAAGTTGAAAAGCTACGCCACCCCCCCCCCCTTTTTTTTTTGGTCTATTGGATCTTATAAGTTATAAAGCCTGGGGGGATTCAGAATTTTTAATGGATGGTTTTAACCAGGTCTTAGCTGTAGCAATAATGTCTGTTTGATTGATAATTTTATTACAAATGTTTTGGAGATTAATGGCTACCATATATAATGATTTGTGAGAATTATTGTTGTGGGGATGTGAGAATGGGTTGGTAAAACTGGGTCCTGGATTGGTATGTATGTCACCGTATAGGAGTACAATTGTGAAATTAATTACATAAGCTGGTGACTTTTATTTTGAGAGTGATTTATTGTGATGTAAACTGAAGATAGGTGGAGGTGTTGTTGCTTAGGATAAAACAGATTTTATTTATTTTAAGTATAACTTTCACTTTGTATTGGAAGGGGGGATTTGTTTGGTAGAGACTAGGATACATGTTTATATAGCTTTTAAATTGGGTGGCTACAGAGGAAGTGAAAGTTGACCTTAGATGGGATGGGGGAAAGGTTTTAAAGTGGAAATGTGTACTAGAAAAAAGAAAAGAACAGAGAAGAGTGAGAAAGTGAGACTGTGTGTGCTAGGTGATAGCATGTTTATAAATGTAGGGATGGGAGAAGATAGTGATGGAAATGGGTATTAGTGGATATAAAATAATAAGGAGGGGTGATTAAGAGTAACAAAAGATCTGAAAAGGTGGTATAGTGCAGCAAAGGCTGATATAGGTGCAAAAAGAGAGGTAATGGGAAAAGATAAGGTCAAGCCTAGGAATAAATAGGTAACATGAAGTGGAAGGGATAGGTAAAAGAGAGGAAGGCAGAGTATAGATACAGATGGGTAGAGATAAGTTAGCAAGGAGAAGTGTGGTAGGAGGGAAAAGGGGAGGGTGAAATAAGTGGGGGAAAGAAGGGGTGGTATTGATTGGAAGATCGAAATAAGGGTTGGAGTTAGACAAGTATAAACCTAGGTGTAGTGGGGGTGGGGTTTTGGGGGTAGGGTAGGGGAGCTTTCCTGTCCATATATTTTTCTTCTACAGTTTCTTCTTCACCTAGTTCACCCTCTTTCCCCAGTCTCTTGTTGTCCTTCCTCATGTATAATTTCTTCCCTTTCCCCTTCTTTTTCATTATTCATTGTTTGCTCTTGATAATACATCCAAAAGTGTCCCTCCTTTTTTTCTACACAACATGCATTCAAGTGCACATTTTCTTCTTGTATGTCCTTACTCTCAACACTGGTTACATTGTACCTTGTCATAACCATTAATTAAATGAGAAAATTCCCCACAAAAGAAACATTATTTAGGCTGGCCAGTATATATATTAAAGTCCCTCTATGACTACAAAAATAATACTTAGTGTTTCATCATGTTTCTTCACATTTCAAAACAGCTTCCAACCTCTACCCTCCATTCCATAAGTTTCTCTCATCTCTAACTTTCACAATATTATCAACAATTTCACACAAATCCTGTGTGCATTTTTAACATTGTCTTCTTCTAGTTCAGCAGTTCTAAACTGCAAAGTAACTTGTTTAACATTTAAATTACTACCAGAAAACAAATAACTGTTCCTCGGATAAATGTCCTTTTTATTACACAGTTTCAGAAATTTCATCATCAGTCCCCCAGTTTCAAATCGTAAGTCACAAAAAGTCTCTGTCCCAGTATATATAAAAGACCAAATTTCTTGAGCTTTAAATTCCAAAACAGTTACAAAATTGTCCCATACATAATATCTGTCTATTGCAGTATAATTTTTTGTTCTTATTCTCACAGTCGGTTTTTCTTGTTTTAAAAACAGTTTTACTTACAATTTGTTGCTGCTGTCATTTTGCCTGCTGTAACTGCTACATATGTTTAGTTACTGAATTACCTGCTTCTACAAAAAAAAAACCTTCTCAGTTTGTTGATGCTTTCCTCTTTTACTTTCTGTCACTACTGCATAAGTTTTAACTGATACATTCTCTAGTGCACTATCACAAGGTTTCTTTTGCACATTACCATCCTCCGTACTTCTGAAAAAATCAGCTACCATCTCACCCTGTGAAACAGCAAAACTGTCACCTGGATCATCCTGCTTGATTATTTTTAACAGAACATCATCTGCAAGCCCTCCTAACTCCAATTTTGTTATCTGGCCCACTTCAACAGACTTAGAAGAAATAGCCAGGGAACTGTTATGGCTAGGCTTGTATAGGCCCTAGGGCTGATAGCCTAGTACCAACCTATGAACCTATGAACTTGCTTACTTCCCTCTCCATTGAGACAGCTAAATGCTGCTCATTTGTAACATCCACCACACAGGAATCTTTGTTTACATTCTGAAGTTCCCTATCAAACAGATTTTTTTTCCTCCAAATTCTCTTTTTCTACCACCAAACTCTTCGTAGCTCTGCTCTTCTCCTGCATACTGCCCTTGGTCCCCTTCCTTACTGCTATAGGAGCTTGCCAGTGCCATCTAGTAGCTCCAATTAGTAGGGGTCCTTTATTATTAAATTCATAAACATAATATATACATCTTATATACATGTTTCATAAAATATTTTCAGTATTTACAATATTTATAATACAAGTATTATGTATATTTATATTAAACTTTCAAAATTTTTGTCCCCTCTCCCACTCCTTTCTCCACAACTAAAATCTTACTTTTTTCAAAATCTCTGGCAATAACCATTTCCCATTATATTTTACTTCATTAATTCTTTTGTTCCATATAATCTATATTATACAAAATGCTTTCTCATCCAGTTTATGTTATTTTGTTTTACATTTCATTCAATATTTCTTAATTAATTTATATATCCTTTGTTGTATGTCTCTTTCCACACTCTGAATATCCTTTTGAACTTTATAAAAACATATTCAATTGTTCAGCTGTTTCCAGTTCTCCACAATATATACAAACTATATCTTTTATGGTTTTATATGGCATGTTTGCTTTAACTGGGAGCTTGCTTATTGATAGCCTCCATAAAATAAATTGTACATTCTACATATTTTTGTATTTCGTAATTCTTGCTTTTACTGCTTTAGTCTTATCTTCACCTATATGTTTCCAAGGGTAAACAGTCAGTTATGTACTCACCATAACGATCGATGTATGTGGTCCATCTCGCCTACATTCATTGCTGATGGGTTCGGAGCCGACTATTTTCTAGCACGAAGTCTCTAATTGGCTGGGCTAACCGGTATCCCAGGATGCACCTCGCCCCAACCCCCAGATCTTGTTTGCATACATCGCAATCACTCCACATACACAAACCTCACTAAGAGGAACATCACCCACCAGGAAAAAGGAATAAAAAACAATTTTGAAGGGTCTCAGAGCAATTTTCCTCCAAATCCTTCAGGAAGGGGGCAGGTGGGAGGGTACGTAAGAATGTAGGCGAGATGGACCACATACATCGATCGTTATGGTGAGTACATAACTAACTGATGTTATGTGGTCCTATCTTGCCTACATTCATTACTGATGGGACAGCGTCCCTAGCACCTCTAACCCAGGAGGCTCATAGGAAAATACTCCTGAGAACCATGGAACCAAAGGAAGCCCGGCCTCTAGATGCCATGTCCAGCTTGTAATGAGAGATAAAGGTATGATGAGAAGCCCAGGTGGCCACTGCACAAATGTCATCCAAGGAAAGCCTGGCATGATACGCTATTGAAGTTGAGATTGCCCTGGTGGAATGAGCCTTAACTGGGAATGGTAAATTTCTGCCTGCTGATGAGTAAATAAAGGAAATGCACTCCTTAATCCACTTAGAAATTTGCACTTGGAAACAGGGCCACCCGTTCTATTCTCTGAGAAGGACACAAACAATTGATCCGATTTTCTTACATGTTTCATCCTGTGTAAATAGAATCTCAGTTGTCTATGCACATCCAATTAATGAAATTTGAACTCTGCTTTGTTGGAGAAGTTTGGAAAAAACACAAGTAACTCAATGGATTGATGGAGGTTAAACATGGAATACACCTTAGGGAGGAAGGACGGATTAAGTCTCAAGGATACCCTGTCCTTATGGAAGATCAAATACGGGGGCTTACTGGACAATGCTTGAAGTTCTGATACTCTTCTAGCCGAAGTGATGGCCACCAAGAACGCCATCTTCCAACATAAGAATTTTAGCTGCAAGTGGCAGCCGACTCAAAGGGCGGAGAAGTGATGGCTTGCAACACCAGATTTAAATCCCATGGCATGACGGGTTCTGACACAGGAGGGCGAAGTAACAAGGCTCCTTTCAAAAAGGCCTTGCAAAGTTTATGGCCCATAAGAGCGGGCTCGTAGGATACATGGAAGTTAGAAATGGCAGCCAGCTGCACCTTAATGGTCGAGGGAGCGGAGCCCTGTCTGAAGAGCATAGCTAAAAAGTCTAAGACCGTCGATATAGGGGCTGTGAAAGGGTCCAGGCCTTGGGCCTGAGCCCAGGTGGAAAATCTCTTTCCATTTGCTGGAGTAAATTCTTCTGGTGGAGGACTTGTGAGACGATGATAGGATATGCACCACCTCAGGCAAAAGGGAATGTAGTCTAACTAATGATGGAAGTGGAGCAGCCAGGCTGTCAACCTGAGGGACTGTAGGGAGGGGTGGAACTGTCCCGACATGTGAGTCAATAGGTCTGGCACTGGATCCAGAGTCCAAGGACCATCCACTGTGTACCACTGAAGGAAGAGGAACCAGACTTGGCGGGGCCAGTGTGGAGCAATTAGAATCATCTTGCTTCCCAAGTAAATGGCTTTCTGAATCACTCTTGGTAACAGAGGAAAGGCATAGAGCAGACTGGGAGGCCAACTGTGGACTAGTGCATCCCTGGGTGACTCCCCCTGTGTGGGGATCAGGGTGAAGTAGTTGCTGCATTTGGCATTGAGAGGACTGGCAAAGAGATCGCAGCAAGGCTAACCCCTCCTGCTGAATATCCGAGTCACAACTCGGTTGTTCAGAGACCACTCGTAGGGCATCAGAATAGCTCTGCTTAGCCTGTCTGCTATCACATTCGATTTTCCCGGAATGTGCGTTGCCACTAGAAACCGTTGGGAAGACACTGCCCAATTCCACACTCTTGTGGCTTCTCTGCAAAGGGGGTAAGACTTGGTTCCTCCTTGCTTGTTCAGGTACCACACAACTGACATGCTGTCCGAGTGAATAGCAATCGTTCCCCGGGGAAGAGAGCTCTGGAGTGCTTGCAATGCTAATAGCACTGCTCTCATCTCTAGGACATTGATGTGTAAGTGTACCTCATGATCCTGCCATGTGCCTTGGACCGTTCTGCCCAGATAATGCCCCCCCACCCTATCTGGGAAGCATCCGTGGTCACTGTGGCAGCAGGAGACAAAGGAACTAGATTCCTCCCCTTGTCCAGGTTGGAGGAACATAGCCACCAACGGAGATCCTGTCTGCATTGTTCCGTGAGGAGAATTGGATGAGAGAGAGGGAATTTTTGAAAGGACCACTGGACTGAAAGGAGCCACTGGAGGATCCGCATGTGTAGCCTGGCTAAGGGCACTAGCATGATGGTTGCCGCCATGGATCCCAATAGCTGAAAAACTAACCTTACTTGAACCTTCTTGCGGGGCAACAAAGCTTGGACCTGAGATTGCAACACTGTTATCCTTTCTAGAGGTAGAAAGGTCCTCATTTGAACAGAGTCTAGCTCTGCACCTATAAATACAACACGCTGTGAGGGCAGCAAGGCAGATTTTTCCCAGTTTAATGTAATTCCCAGCCTTTGGCAAAGGGTTATGGTAGCCTCCCTGGCTTGAATGAGGAGATGCCTGGTGGGGGCGGTAAGGAGCCAATCGTCCAGGTAAGGAAACACCTGGAATCCTAGACGTCTCAGGTGAGATGTCACCACTGCCAAACACTTGGTAAACACCCTGGAGGCTGTGGTGAGACCAAAGGGCAGGGCTCGAAACTGGAAATGACTGGCTCCCAACCAGAAGCGTAAATGATTCCTGGATGCCTTGTTTATCTTGATGTGGTAATAGGCATCCTGGAGGTCGATGGAGCACATCCATATTCCCTCTCCCAGCAATGGGAAGATGGATTGAAGAGTGACCATTTGGAATTTGGACTTCAGGATGTAGTGATTCAATCGGCACCAAAAAGAGTCTTGAGTAAGTTCCTGATCCAATCTGGTCTGAGGGGACCGGTTGGATGACTCCTTTTCTTAGCAGCTTTGATATCTCTAGTGCTGCTTGATCCCTTTGACTGGGTGGAACGTCCGGGATTTTTTTGATTGGGGGAGGGGGTGAAGCAAAGGGAATGGTGTAACCTCCATTAATTATTCGAAGCACCCATCGATCCTGAGTGATGCTCTCCTAGGCTTGAGGATGCCTCGAAAAACAGCCCCCGACTGGCTCCAGAATAGCACAGTCGGGCGATCCCTCAGGGATGCTGATAGGAAGATTCGTGAAAGAAGTCGCGGTCTCCCAAATTGTAGGGGCCTTCTCTGCCCCTAGGATGGCGTCTTCCAGAATAATTCTCCCCTCCTCTGCCTCTGGAGGGGGGCTCACCATGAGTGGCAGGGAAAGACTTTTGTGACTTCTTGAACCGCATCATCCCTCCTCTCCTTGGGATAAGGCCTAGAGGGAAGAGAAAAATGGGCCCCTACAGCAGATAAAGTCTTACCCTCCTGCTCACATCTGGTGAGAGTGTCTTTCACTTTGGGTCCGAAAAGAGAGGACCCATCAAAGGGGGCGTCAGTGAAAGAAGACTTGAAGGCCTCTGCGAAGTGACATAGGCGCATCAAGGCTTGCCTTCTAAGAGCCAAACCTGAACTAGCTGCCCTACTCACCCCCTCGGCTGCATAAGATATGAGCCTCATAGACGAGTTGACAATTGAACCAAGGGTAGACAACTGGGCGTTAACAGTCTGCGCTACCACCTCAGGCATGTTACCCATCGAGGTATCTCCCAACTCTTTGAGGAGATCTCTCTGAAGCCGAGTAAAGTGACAAAGGTAATTCAGTGACCGCAGTGTAAAGGTCGCTGAAGACAGGGTACGCTTACCATACCAATCCATACTCCTGGACTCCTTGTTAGGAGGATGGACGGAAGAAGAAGCCTCTGCAACTTCCTGCTGAGTGGCTGACGCCACCACCATGGCATCTACAGGGACCCCTTTTGTCAAGAACTCTTTCCCTGGGGGAACAGACAGGAACTTATTCAGATGACTGGGCACCGGTTCCACGAAATCAGGGTGCTCCCACACCCTTCGACAAATCAGGTCTAAGAGTTCATCGAAGGGTGGAGACACCCAGGAGGCGGAAGGTTGAACTCCGAAGGCCTTGAGGAATACCGACTCCTCCTCAGAGGGGGGCTTGGAAGGCCAGTCGCCTCTCTGTCTCAATATCTCCAGGATGTCGGAGAAAGAGACATCATCAGAGGACGACTTAGAGGACCCCTCTGCATCTTCGAGGTCGGTATCCGAGGTGATGGACTCATCTTGGGAGTCTATGTGCTTCCTCTTGCACAACTTCTTCCTGGGAGGCTCGTCAGGCACAGACTCTGAGGGGCCCTCAGAAAGTTGGCGACCACTCATGGGGGTGTCCTCAGGCCTTCGAGCTCTGCTGTCCACAGATAGGGGGGCATCAGAGGCTCTAGCTAGGGTGTATGGGGACAGAGTGACCGATCCAAGTGATGTCACTGACGGCCTGGCCAGTGCGCTCCTCATGGCCTCGAAGGTGGGCCCCCCGAATCCGAGGACTGACCCATCTCCGAGACCACAACCGGAGTCAGGGTCCCCCTAGCCGAAGCGCTGACAGGGAGACTCGGGCCTGACAGAAGTCCCGATGCATCCCCCTCGGGCCCGACCGAGGAAACCTGAGTGCCGAAACCAGATGACGGAACCAAAATGGTTGGAGCCGACGACGGCTCCGATAAACCCGCCAGGGGTATCGGAGCTGGCGCAAGGACATCACTCGGTGCTGAACACTCCAGCTCTGATGACACAGAGGTGCTCGGAGGAGGAATCATTGGTACCGACAAGGGGGTAGGCTCCGGAGCCAACTAGGTCGGAGCCGAAAACAATTTGGCTAACACCGGTGACTGAAGGAGCCTCTGGACCACCCTATCCACGTCCAAATCAGACAACCTCGAGGATTTGGAGGAAACTAAAGGAAATGAGGATCTCCTACCTATGGACTCCTGTCTAACACTGGGTGACTGGCTCTGAATTGGCTCCAAAATGATCGGAGCCGAGGTCGACTCCAGTACCACAGATACCTCCTGCGGCCCCAAGGACAATGGAGCCAAGGAGGCAGTATCCAAAACAGAGCTCTTGTCCTGCGGCTCCGAAGCCAAAGGAGCCGAGGAGGTTGTAACTATTTTCAAAATCTTCTCCGGGGGCTCCGAAGAACTAGATGGAGCCGGAGATCTTTTCTTAGTTCTGGTAGATTTAGACTTGCCAGTAGAAGAAGCAGACTCTAGATCCTCTTCAAAAGAGGGCTTGACTAGGCCCTTCAAAATCAGTTTATTTTTCCTTTCCTGCAGCACCCTGAGCTGAAGGAATGGCAGACACTGCATGATTCTTGTAAATGAATTGCACCAAAGCAATAAACACAGATGGCATGCCCATCTGTAATAGATATTTTATAAGCACACTTAGAGCATTTTTTAAACCCGGAGGGTTTATGCTCCTTCTGCTCTTTCGACATGTCCAACAATATCCAAACACTCAACAACAACAGGAGGAAGGCAGGAAACACTACTGGACACAGGAACTCTAATTTAAACGTTCCCTAGGAAAAGGAACTGACAACAAACACATTATAGAATGGATGCGAAGGAGAGGACTAGGTCCCTCTAAATTAAACGGGCCTAGCCCGCCAAACACAAGGGAAACCACACACACTCTCCAAAAAACTAACCAAACAGGCTCAAACACACACAAAATACAATATAGCTATGAAAATAGCTTTTTTTGTATAAAAGAGAAGTACAAAACTTTAGAAAATTTAGTAAAAGTGTACTTAGCCACAGCCAAGCTCGAGACCACGTCCTAACTCAACGAGCGGCAAACGAGATCTGGGGGTTGGGGCGAGGTGCATCCTGGGATACCGGTTAGCCCAGCCAATTAGAGACTTTGTGCTAGAAAATAGTCGGCTGAGTCAGAGCCGATTCTCGGCTCCAAACCCATCATAATGAATGTAGGTGAGATAGGACCACATAACATCATAACATTTCTCCATCACATTCTCATACCATGTTCTTTTTTTTATCCTTCATATATCAATTTTCCATAGCAGTATTTTTTCTTGATATTATTTTATATCCATGCATGATGCGAGAAAACCAGATATTGTTGGATCTTTATAAGGAGATCTCAAAACAAGGGTACCTCTCAAGAAGTCCTTACAAAGTTTAGATGAAGCCAGGCTGGAGTTCTCAAATCTCAGTTAGAGATGGCTGCTAACTGAACTCTAATCATTGAGGAGCTAGCTCCTTCACCGAAAACTGCTTCCGAAAACTCAAGGACATTTTTTTTCAGAGACTGAAAAGGAGTCAATATGTTTCTAAAGCACCCAAAAAACAAACCGCTTCCATTTACTTCTGTAAAGTTTTTTTGTAACAGCTTTATGGGAAGACAAAAGTATATGGACGGGAACAAGAGCATGGGTTGGCTGGTTATTAAAGGAAGTGGAGAAACCACGCTGTCAGCCTTAGGTTTGATATATCCAGGTGAATCATGCCTGCTGGGTGAGACAGGAGGTCTGGAATCAGATCCAGAATCCAAGCTGAGAAAGTTGATGAGGCCAAAGAAAGGGAACCAAATCTGTCAAGGCTGGTAAGGTGCAATGAAGATGACTTTGCACTTCAACCAGAAAGCTTTCTGCAGAAATGTGGTGATCAAGGTAGTCTGGGGATAAGCATAAAGGAGCCAATAATGTAGTACAGCATCTCTTAGTGATTCCCTCAGAGGGGGGGAATTAGGGCAAAGAAGCTGCTGTGCTTGTTATTTATGGGAGATGTAAATAGGTCGCAGCAAGGCTGGCCCCAGTGGTGAAAACTCATTTCTGCCACTTTCATGTTGAGAGACCATTCATGAGGTAGTAGTATGAAACTGCACAACTTGTCTGTTATCATGCTGGACTTCCCTGGAATGTGCATTGCTATCAGAAAAGGGTTGGGTGAAATCACCTACTGCCACACTCTGAGGGCTTTTTCAACACAAGGGGTAAGACCTGGTTCCTCCTTGTTTGTTGATGTACCAAACTACTGACATAGTGTCCATCTGAATCACAATCATTCCAAAGGGGTGTCTTGGAAGGCCTGCAAAGCTAAAAGCACTGCTCTCATTTCCAGGACATTGATATGCGTATTGCCCTCTTCAGCGGGCCAAGTGCCTTGGACCGTTTTCCCCAGGAAGTCCTCCCCCACCCAATCTGGGATGTGTCCATGATGTCGATGGCCTTGGAATGAGGAAGAATGAAAGGACAGCCTTGTAGAACCTGATCTGATCTAATCCAATACCAAAGGTATCTCTTATATGCCTGAGTGATTCTTATTTGGGCAGTCATGTGTTGGTAAAGAATAGTCCATTGTGTCACTAACACTGACTGAAGAATTCTCATGTAAAATCTTACTAGAGGAACTAGGACTATAGCTGCCGACATTGGGGTTCCTATCAAGTCATCAAACTTTTACAAGTTCAAACCACATATGGTCGAGACCATACGTTCGAATTTGTAAAAGTTTGAGCGTGTGAATTGAAATCTCTATAGGTGGAGGTTTCCATTCTGTTCAATGTGGTGCGATGTCGGAGTTGGTATATTTAAGCAGCAGGGTATGTGTGGGGCGCAGCCCCCCCCCCACATGGGGGCTGCAGGGGGACTTGCCTCCCCCCGCTTACAACAGTTTATTTTGTTGCCCGTTGTGGGGTTTTTTTTTAGGTAGTTGAAGTTATGTAACTTCGAACATAATGGTTTGACCATTAGGTGTTCGAAGTTACGTAACTTCGACTATGTGATATAAACCCTGACATTGATCCAAAGGCTTGTAGAATCAATTGGGCTGAAGTTTTGGTACTGTGAATTATTTCCCAAACTGGAATTTGACTGTTTGTACTCTTCAGAGAGAAACAGAAGCTGTCACTGATACCATGTCAAAACTTACTCCTATGAATTCCAATGTCTGAGATGGCTCTGAGACTTGTTTTAATTTATAGTTATCCCCAGATGGGAGTAAGGCTGGAGTACCTGATCTCATGCTCTTATTAACAGATGCCTGGTCGGAGCAGTAATGAGACAGTCATCCAGGTACAGAAACACTCAGAATCCCTGCAGTCTGAAGTGAGTTGCTGCCACTGCCAGGAATTTGGTGAACACCCTGGGTTTTGGTGAGGCCAAATGGCAGTGCTCTGAACTGAAAATGACTGGCTCCCAGCCAGAAGCATAGATACCTTCTTGACTGTCTGTTCATTTTTATGTGACAGTACGCATCCTGAAGGCCTACTGAGCACATCCAGTTATCCTTCCACAAAAAGGGCAAGAATGGACTGAACTGTGGCCATCCAAAATTTTCTGTGTTGAACTGACTTGTTCAAGTTGCTGGGATTCAAAATTGGTCTCCAGTCCCCTGTTTTCTTTGGCACTAAAAAGAATCTTGAGTAAGTTACAGATTCTATTTGGTCTGGCAGGACCTCTTGGATAACTCTTTTCTAGCAGCTTTTGTATTTCTAGTGCTGCTGCTTTTCTCTGACTAGGTGGAACATTGGGCAATTTGAATACAGATGGAGGTGGAAGGGACAAAGGAATTATATAACCTCTGGAAATAATCCTCTTCACCCATGTATCTTTTGTAATGTCTAGCCAAGGCTCTCTGATCCAGGGATAATCGACTCCCAACTGCCACCAGAAGGGGACAACTGGGCCCCCTTTCAGAAGCGCTGATAAGGTTTGTCAGAGAAGGAATCTTGGACCCTTGGTTCTGTGGGCTCCTCTGCTATGTGGGTGGCATCTTCCATTTGAGTTCACTCCTCTGCACCTGGGGGAACCATCTCCGTGTGGATCTTGGAAAGGACCCTGGGACTTTCTGAACCACGTCTTCCTACTACCTTGTTGATTCCTAGAGAAGCTTCTTTGAGGGGTGAAAAAATGTACTCACACTGCAAGAGAGGGTCTTTCCATCTTGCTTATACCAGGAGAGTGTTTCCTTTACTTTAGGGCCAAACAACAAGTTGTCATCAAAGGGTGCATTGACAAAAGAGGATTTGAAGGGCTCTGCAAAATCACATAAGCACATCCAGGCATGCCTTCGGATGGAAATGCCTGAACCTGCTGCCCTTGAGGTACCTTCAGCTGCATGAGAGATAAGCCTCACTGATGAATTAGAAATGGATCGCAGGGTTGCCAACTGTGAGGCCAGAAAAGTCTGAGTCTCTGCAGTAGTGATCCCAGAAAGGGATTTTGACAGCTCCTTTATCAAGTCCCTTTGTAGTCTCATAAAGTGTGTCAGGTAGTTCAGCAACCTAAGGGCAAAGGTCACTCAAGTCTACAAATGTTTCCCAAATTTGTCCAATGCCCTAGACTACCTGTTAGGGGGATGGACAGAGGAACTCTGCTCAGCAAGTTCCTTCTTGGTGGCCACTGCCATGACCATAGCATCTACGGGTATTCCTTTGTTCCAAAACTCCCTTCTTACAGGTGGTGCCAGAATCCAATAGAGTCCTTTGGGGACTGGCTCAGCTGTGTCAGGCTCCTTCCATGCCTGCCTAAAGATCAAGTCAATCAGCTCACTGGTGGGGAGAGTTACCCAGCAGGTAGATGGGCCAGACCCAAAAGCCTCCATGAATACTGATTCCTCTGGGAAAGGGTTATTGGTAGTCCAAACAAAACACCAAGCCACATCAGAAACAAGTTCCATGAAGAATTTACTGATCCACTGAGTTAAAATATAAATGCTGTACTGTAGGCCAATAGATCCCCGGGATTAAATGAAAATGTTTCCCTTGCCCTATTACTCAAGTTGAGATCAGCTAGGCTGTAGGTACTTAAGCTCCAAGTTTTAAACATTTTATACATTTTATATATTTTACTTTTTAAACTTTTTTAATGTTTTAATTCAAAAATTTTTGACTGAATTATGCATTTTGGGGAAATGTAAAAATGTACTTTTAGTAGTTTAATAATTTTAACAGCTATGTATTATTTGATGTAATTGTTATTTTTGCCACATGATGGTGGTATTTCATTACAAATATTCATTACAAATGTGGATTGTTGAAGGTGATTTTAGGGAAGTTATTTTACTTAATTTCTAATGGTATAGTTTTTATGTTACACGTTTTGATCTTTTTAATGCAAGAGGTGGTTTAGAAAATTTTAAATTAATGATAAAGTTGTAATCAATGACAGCATTTTAAAATTTTGGTTTAGTTTATTAGTCAGTTTAATGGTTATATTGCTCCCCGTTTTTAGTAGTGATTAATAGACTCTTCCTGACTTTTGAATGTTAATACGGTATGCTTTGTGATTGGTTAACTATACATTTATTCATGTATATATTGTGGGCTTGGTTTTGTCAATGGAAATTTTACATCTGATGAAGTTACTGACAAAACGCAGTGACAGTACAGCATTTATGTTTTAACTCAAAGGATCAATAAATTCTTCACGGGACTTGTTTCCGATGTGGCTTGGTGTTTTGTTTGGATTATTAGTTTCTTTGCACCGGGTTCTCCTTTTATTTTTGGTTAAAAGTTATTGGTAGACCAACCACCCCTTTGCTTAAGAATCTCAAGGATAACTCCCAATGAGACATCTTCGGGTGGTGATCTTGGGGACCTGTACCTTTCATCAAACTCAATACCTTCGGTGACGGACTCTTCTTCTTCCTAGGGACTTCTTCAGTGGGGTGCTCTGGAGAAGTATCGGAAGAGATTGTAATACCCTGTTGGATAACCTGGAGACTTTGGGATGGCTGTCCATGTGGTGTGGAATGATGGGGCTTAAAGTGTATAGACACATGGGATCCAGAGGGAAGATCCGAGGGGGTAGGAACCATCCATCCTGCAGAAGCAGAGAACACTCTCTCCACCACCTCAAAGGCAGAATGCACCAGGGAGAAGGAAGCCAATGGAGCTGAGAAGTCAGGCTTCCACTCCATCAGCACCCCCTGCCCCAAAGACAGTCCACCCAAGATGGAAGTTGGAGCCGAGCTGTCCAGTGCCAAGGCTCCGTGGTGAAGAGACTTGCTCTAAAAATTTTGGAGTCGACTCTAACGCCTCGGATCTGACAGGGATGCTTTGGCTCTGACAGTCATCCAGCTCAGAAACCGTCAAAGCCAGTGCACTCAGAGACAGTCTCTCAGCCAACGATACTGACATTTTTGGATCCAGCCTGGGTGGTCCTGGGAAAGGCAGATCCAAGGGCTCTGAAATGATAGGTCAGATCAGAGTAGGAGCAGATATTGGTGGAGTAGTACAAACTAGGGCTTCCTGACCTGAAGGAGTAGGAGCCGGTAGAACTCCGATCTGAAGCTGCACCGATTGAAATTTCCTCATTATTTTGTCCCCATCAACCTCAGTCAGACTTCTGGAAGAATGACAGGAAGCTAGTGATGGGGACCTAAAGTGCCAGTGGGATTCAAGAAATGGTGACGGTACTCTGGAGGTTACCGGGTCTATTAATGGTGAATAGCTGGTTTTGGGTAAAGGCTTCAGATCTGACGAGCTAGGATCTGTGGAGGCCTTTGTCGGCTTCAATGCCAGCTGAGCAGGAGCAGCCTTCGGATCCAACTTATGCTTCTTCCTTGGTGGCTCCATGGTAGGCTCTGACAAGGGAGTCGAGGATCCTGAAGGCTTTGCAAACTTGGTGGAAGGCTCCTTTGACTTAGATTTGGAGTGGTTGAGCCCCAGCAATAGCCTCTGTAAAGGCTGTAGGAAGCAATCCTTTTAAGATCAACTTATTTTTCCTAGCTGCTATGTCTTGTGGGTTAAAGGCCTTACAAACTGAACAGTCTACCTGAAGATGGTCTGGGCCCAAATAATATATGCATAAGGCATATACAACTTGTGCCCACATTTCAGGCACTTCTTAAAGTGAGAAGGACCTTTTTCAGACATTTGGCAAATAGAAAAAGAAGAAAGAGCTGGGGGTTTTTTTTGTTTGTTTTTTTTTGTTTTTTAATGATGAAAAGGTTTACCAGCGATGGTAAGAAGAATCATATGCCAACTATGTTAATGAGACTACCCTAGAAACTACAACAATGTCAAAGGAAGAATTTAGCAATAGAAAAAAACTAAACTCTTACAGAAAATAGAAAAAGTAGAAATAAACTTAACTCTTTAGTAAAATTGCTCAAGAGCATGTCCAAATGTGAAAGCGGCAAACAAGATCTGAGGTATGTTAGGGGTTGGTGCATTACAGGTAAGGGAGGAGTTTGAGAGTTTTTTGGTGGCCACAAGCTAAAATAACAGTCAAGTCGGATCCGAGAGTCAGATCCAAACCCAAACTGTTGAATGAATGAAAACTGACATCAGATTTGTGATTTGTTTGAAAGGCAGTTACTATGAATATAGAGCAGTGGAAGACACTGCGATTCACACATAGAATGGTGAGAAAGTTGCCTGAGGTGGGAGGCCAACAAATCAGATATGTAAGTTGTCAGTGTGTAGTCCTAGTCTGAGTGTGGATGTTGGAAATACATACCTAGGGCACCAGTGCATGTTCCCTGTATGGTCTTAAATCAGTTAGTGAGTCAGATTTTACTTTACCTTGTTGTGCACCAGTGGTTTGACTTCCCATCTGGGGTAGTGCAGCAGATCTAAGGACCATTGCCCCTCTCTCTCATACAGCCAGCATGACATCTGGATGACAGTGGTGAAAATCAAACCCAGCCAGAGCCAGCATGGTCTCCACAGAATGAACTAGTTGTAAATGAGGGAAAGCTACCCATTAATTATCTACAACAGTTTATTGGCTGTGAAAAACAATAAGCCTTCCAGTAGCTTCTTCATACAGTTGTACACTTACCTGTAAATAGATTGCCTACATTTTTGAAGCATCTTTTTATTTTTGTACATTTACTGAAGTTAAGCTGCAGAAATCAATATTCATGACCAGTTTTTGTGGACTATCAGGCTAGTACAGTGAACCAGTCAGACAAAAGAAGAGCACTGTATGAGTACTGTGATATCATTTTAAAAGATATATCAGGAAGTACTGCAGGGCAGTAACTACCCACTGTTATTCATAGAAATGTGATACTGTATTTCTTCTTAGCAGGCTACTAATATGATACATACATCAAAATTTATGTTGAATGCCTCATCATAAATAGTCTTAAATCGGTCAGTCTCTCTTCTTCCATATACATCTATTGGAATATTTGTTTTGTTCGGTGTTTTCTGGGTGCTGGTACAGCAGTTCTGAAAGTCTTTTGATGTCATGGTGTCTTCTACCTTTCTGTTACTGCAATTCAAAAAGCAAACAACTATGAGGTACTTAAAAGAAACAGAAAATTTCAAGTGTTCACATAAACAACACCCTTGGCTTTCTTTACCAGTCTGACACAGTCTTGTTGACACTTTTAGTGGATTTGTTTTGTTTATGCAGAGAGGAACAGTTATTCCCGCTCAGATACTTATGTGAGTGTTAGTTTGCCTCAGTGATATACATGTTTAGATCCCTGATATCTGGCTGAATGCCCACTTCATCGAATGACAAACCACTGCATCCAAAAGTTTGAAAGAACAGTCTGTTAAATTTTTTGAAAGTTCATTTTGTTGAATGTTGAACAGCTGCCCATTGTTCTGTAATATAGAAGTAGAAATTGTAGAAGTATATGAGGATGATTTACCTAGTGGCTGGGGTTATTTATACATAATTACATCCAGTATGGTTTCTATTACTATTTATGGCTATGCATGTGCGATATTTTGACCTTTTTCCACAGCTGTGCGACCATGCAATTAGTATATTTAACTAGGAGTTTGGTACCACACTGGCAGAGCAAAAAAAAAAATCTTCCCTTGGGTGGTTTTAACAGTATGATGTTTCAGGTATTTGGAAATCAGTTAAATGGTGTTTAAACCATTTCGATTCAATAATTTATTTTTCAGTGACATGGGTATTCAACCAGATGACCCCCCCACTTGTATGCATGTGTGTGTGTGTGTGTGTGTGTGTGTGTGTGTGTGTGTGTGTGTGTGTGTGTGTGTGTGTCTGTACATATACACATGTATGTGGGTCTCTATAGTTTGTCACCATCAGTTTAAATGGCAAAATTTGGTTGACTAAACAAATAGTCAATAGGTGTGCAAGATTGGCATCTATATCACAACATCAAATCAGTAAATGTCGAAGGCTCACATGAATGAATATTCACAGACCCCCGCTAAATATATATTCCTACTCCGAGATCGCACTACAGTGAGGAAAGGGCAAAAATCCCAATCTTCACTGTACTGCGAACTAAATATATAAACTTCGAGTACGTGAATATTTGCTCATATGAGCATTTGACATTTACTGATTCGATGTTGTGATACAGACCCACGAGACTGCACAATTCCCAAGGTAGGAAAAAATACCTTTTCCCTGACATTGTGCAGTCTCAGAGTTAATATATTTAATTATCATATGATGTGGGGAGTGCAGGGGGCTGACACCCTCTGCATAAAAAACATGTTCTATTATATTTTTGTTTTAAAAAGAAGTTAAGTTATGTTCTTACCATAACGTTCCATCTGTGTTGTCGATCTTCATTCATTCATGACAGCTGGGTTTCAGTTCCTTCCTCTGAACCGACTTGGCCAATATAACAAGCTCATGCCAGCCAAAAACTCTCGAGGTAAGGTTACCTATAGTGCCTCTCTTCCCTTCCCTTCAGATCAAGTTTGCCTGTAAAAATAATAAAGCGAAGGCTTTGTCTGAGCAAATGCCCTAGCACAAAACCAGGGCCAGTTCTGAACCTGCAGGAGTCTTTGGAGGGGGGTAAGAGGGTATGATGTCAAGAATGAATGAAGACTGACAAAACAGATGAAACATTATGGTAAGAACATAACTTCTTTATCTGATGTTGTCAATCTTCATTCATTCATGACAGTTGGACATAGTCCATAGCTACTTCATGTCCTGGGAGGCCCTATGGAAGGATATTCCTGAGCACCATTGAGCCAAAGGATGCTCTCTCCCAGGAGACCATGTCCAATTTGTAACAAGTGATGAAAGTATGTGGGGTAGCCCAAGTAGCTGCTGCACAAATGCTATCCATAGAGGCTCTTGAATGAAAGGCTATTGAAGTGGAAACTGACCTGGTGGAATAAGCCTTGACTTTAGCTGATAAACTCATTTGATTCTGTTGATAGACAAAGGTGATGCAGTCTCTCAACCATTTTGCCAAAGTGACTTTAGAGACTGACTTTAGACCCTGAAAAAGACAGGAACAATTGGCCCAATTTTCTGAATGATTTAGTCCTGTCTAAGTAAAAATGTAATTGTCTATGTACATCCAACAAATGCAAACAGTATTCTCCTTTGTTTGAAAAGTTTGGGAAGAAAACTGGCAGGTCAATAGATTGATTAATGTTTGAATCTGAGACAACTTTGGTAGAAAGGAGGGGTGAGTCCAAAGGGATACTCTCTCTTTGTGAAAAATTATTTATGGGCGCTTTACACACAAGGCCTGTAATTCTGATATTCTCCCGGCTGAAGTGACGGCTACCAGGAATAAGGTCTTCCAAGGCAAGAATTTTACATCAAAGGTGGCTGCTAGCTCAAAGGGTTGGCAAATCAAAGTTTGTAGGACTAATGTCAAACTACAAGGTTCAATTGGCTCTTTAAAGGGTGGTATTAAATGCATGACTCCCTTTAAAAAGGTTTTGCAGAGACAATGAGATATTAAAGGAAAATCATCTAAGCCATTATGGAAATTGGAATAGCTGCTAAATGGACTCTGATAGTAGAAGTTGAAGCTCCTGAATGGAGTAAGGTTGACAAATATTCCAACACTTTATTAACTGGGGCTGAAAAGGGATCAAGTCCTTGTACTTGAGACCCAATTACAAATCTTTTCCACTTAGTATGATAAATTTTCCTGGTGGACGATTTATGGGAAGCCAGAAGTATCTTTTGTACTGGGGAAGATAGATTATTCGGCCTGGCAATTACCGGAAGTGGAGGTACCAAGCAGTCAGCTTGAGACTTGATAGGCTGGGATGGACCAGCCCTTGTGGATGAGATAGTACACCCGGAGTTGGGTCCAGAGTCCACAGGCAGTGAACTAGGTGAGGCCAAAGAAAGGGTAACCAGACTTGGTGGGGCCAATAGGGTGCAATGAGGATTGCTTTGCTTCTCAACCATTGCGCTTTTTTTTTAAAAACTGTTGTATTAGGGGAAAAGGAGGAAAGGCATAAAGCAGTCCCGGGGCCAATCATGTATAACAGCATCCCTCCGGGACTCCCCCTGAGGGGAAATTAGGGCAAAGTAGCACTCCATTTGTGATTCATGCGAGATGCAAATAGATCACAGCACGGCTGCCTCCAATGACAAAACAATCTCTGTACCTATGGGATTGAGAGACCACTCATGAGACAGGAGAATGCATCTGCTCAGTTTGTCCACAATCACGTTGGAATTCCCGGGAATGTGCATTGCTATCAGAAAATACCAGATGACCGACATGTTCTCTGATTGGATAGCAATTGTCCCTGATGGAAGGGCAGATTGGAATGCGTGCAACACCAGAAGCACCGCCCTCAGTTCTAGGATGCTGATATGCAAATTGGCCTCTAAGGGGGATCAAGTGCCTTGGCTGTCTTTCTCTGAAAATGCTTCCAATCTACCCCATCAGTGATGTGTCCGTGGTCACTATGGCCTTGGGCTGAGGGGTGAAAAAGTGCAACTCTATAACTCCTCTTCTGGCTTCATCCACCAATTCAGATCTTATTTGCAACAGTTTGTTATGCGGACTACGTGAGACATGGAGTGCGTTAATGGAGACCATTGTGATGCTAGGATCTATTGGAGTAGCCTTATGTGGAGTCTTGCCAGGGGAACTAGGGTAATTGTCGCTGCCATTGACTCTAGCAGTTGAAGAACTAAGTAAGCTGAAACTTTGTCCTGAGAGAGTATCGCTTGGAGCTGAGACCTTAGCTTTTGCAATCTGTGATGAGGAAGAGCAACTAGACAGGATCTCATGTCGAATGTTGCTCCAATGAATTCTAAGCATTGAGTGGGTACCAGTTTTGCTTCTCTTCATTCAGTGAGATACCTAGGAGCCCTGGTGTGAAGCAGTGGATGCTTTGTGGGGGCAGTAAGTAGCCAATCGTCTAAATATGGAAACACCCGGAATCCTTGCAGTCTCAAGTGAGCTTTTACTACTGCCATACACTTGGTAAACACTCTAGGGGCTATGGAGACCAAAGGGCAGCACCCAAAATTGGTAATAATTGACTCCCAGCTGGAAGCGGAGATATCTTCTGGGGCGTTTGTCAATTTTTATGTTGTAATACACATCCTGAAGATCTATTGGGCACATCCAATCATTTTTTTCCAGAAATGGAAGGATAGACTGAACCATGACCATCCAAAATTGTATCTGTCTGACAAACTTGTTCAAGATACTGAGGTCTAGAACTGACCTCCAATCTTCTGTCTTTTTTGGCACTAAAAAGAACGTTGAGTAAAATCCGGATCCTACTTAGTCTGGTGGGACTGTTTGGATCACTCTTTTTTCGAGCAGCTTTTGAATTTCTTGTGCTGCTGTGTCCCTCTGACTGGGTGGAACATTGGGGATTCGGCTTTGCGGCCTTGGACAAAGATCAAAGGGGATGTGGTAACCTCTGATAATTATTGTCTGCACCCAGGAATCTGATGTTATTAAGTGCCAGGCTAGGTGGTGCGAACAGAATCATCCCCTGACTGCTTCCAGAGGCAAGCAATTGGGCCTCTCTTTAGCAGCGCTGATAGGGCTGCCAAGAGAAGGAATCCCTGGAGCCCTGATTACGTGGGCCCCCTCTGCCACAGGAAGGGCATGTTCCTGATAAGTTCCCCCCTCTGCCCCGGGGGTAAATTCACCACGTGTCAAGAAAAGGCCCTTGAGACTTCCTGAACCATATCTTTCCACTTCTCTGATTCCTGGTATAGGATTATTGAGGAGTGGAAAAACATACACCCGTAGCAGACAGGGTCTTTCTGTCCTTCTGACTAGCATGTCTTTAACTTTTGGGCCAAACACAGAAGAAGCATCAATGGGAGCATTGACAAAGGCAGACTTGAAGGGGTCCGCAAAGTTGCACAAGCACATCCAGACGTGACATCTCATGACAAAGCCTGCATCCACTGCTCTGGCTGCCCCTTTGATTGTATGCAATCAACCACATGGATGAGTTAGAGATGGATTCTAGGGTAGCAAGTTGAGAGGAAACCTTGTCATGTATCTC